>NW_026088141.1:0-153439 GCF_022539395.1 Myiozetetes cayanensis | reverse complement strand
AATTTGTAATTTTTAATAATTCTTATATAATTTGTATATGCAACCTGTTTAGCACTCAGTAGGAGTAGCCTATTTTTAATCTTCATTTATTTATGCAAAACCAGTTGAAACATAGTATTAGTTTAATCTTTTCTTCTTTTGTTTCACTCTGCAATTCTTTTACTATGTTGTCCTGAAGGGTCCTATTCTTTAGGATTGCTACCAGGCTTGATTTATGAATCATCTGATAAAGAACCAACTCCACTCCCAGACGTATCCCTTAGGTAGAATTGTATGCCAGTGAGTCAGCTGTAGGGCAGAATTTTCAAAGGAGCCCTATATAAATTACACACTATCCCTGTGGGGATGGCTTAGTGTTATGAAAAATCTGTTCTAGAGCATTGTGCACATGCATTCACACAGAACTGAGTCAACTCGCTTGAGTTTAGTTGAGTGAGTGCTGGTCACACTTCTGTTGTGTATAGGTATGTGTGACACTTATGAGAAAATAAAAAAGAATGTATGGTGTCTTGGGGAGGAGGTGAACAAGTCCAAAAGACAGCATTTGAGAGGTCCAGAAAGTGTTTGTACTTCTACATTTGTCTGGATGCAGATTAATCTTTCTGATAGAGGTCTAATTATTTGGATTGATTAGTTTTTACTTAGACATTTTGCTGTTGGACATAGGGTGATGGTTTTAATCTGAAAGAGGAGAGGTTTAGATTACATATTAGGAAAAACTTCTTGTCTGTGAGGGTGGTGAGGCACTGTAAAAGGTTTCCCAGAGAAGTTTTGGCTACCCCATCCCTGGAAGTGTTCAAGGCCAGGTTGAATGGGGCTTGAAGCAACCTGGTCTAGTGGAAGGTGTCCCTGCCCATGGCAGGGGGCTTAGAACAAGATGATCTTTAAGGTCCCTTCCAACCCAAACCATGATTATATGATATCTGTGTTTTTTGTACCAGAATGCCATTGGTGAGTTCACTGAATTACATGTGTTGGCTTTTAATGGAAAGGAAGGCAATTCGAGAAGATTCTATGAAGTGGACTTGTACGTTACAATGAATTCTTCAGTACCCAGATTGTGTGCTGCTTCTGTCCTTTCCCAACCCACCATCCTTAGACACAAGTGTTTGATTCAGAGTTGTTGATGAGTTTGCCTATGTGTTTACATTTTTAAAAATAGTCAGCTGTTTTACATAATCTTATTAGCCTCATTTTTTGGTTTTTTTTTAGCATTTGTCATTATGTCTCTCAAATCTCTATTATTCTATTGTGTTGGGTAAATGTATAATGTAATCCACTGGTGATGGAAATAATTATGTAAGTATGAGCCTATATAGTCTTATATGCAGCAGTGCAGTTTAACTTTTCTTTAACTTATCATCATGTAGTCACAAAAGCTTAAAGAATGTATATTATGTTTTTTTCTGCAATAATGTAGATATACTTTTTGAGTTTTTTTTTAAAATTACAGCTTGTGAATGAGTGGCTAGTGGTGTGAGGAGGTAGGTTGTTCAAACTGTTTTCTTTCAGCACTAAGGGCATTAAAAGAAAAATGTTCTGCTAAATTTTTTTTTCATTTAAACAGTTGCTAGAACTGGCATAAGAAGGTGATACAGTCGTAAGCAAGGAAAAGAAGTGGTCTGTTGGACTCTGATTAGGAAGAAATGTGTTAGTAATAAAGTGACTTTTAGCAGCAAGCTGCTATGAAAAACTTAGTGCTTCTGAAGTAAGAGTCTGTCATATCCACAGCTTCTGAAAAAAAGCTGGTTTACATCATACAAGCTAGGCATTCTTTATCATTATTCAGTTCAATAACACCTAAAATGACAATGTACAATTAAGGTTAGGGAGCAATGGTTTTTATTAAGTATTTCAGGCTGTTGAGAGATATTAGCTGTTTAGTTTCAATGAGTAGGTTTTCAGTAGAATGAGTTACATAGAGTTATAATACTGTGTGATTTAGCATGTTGTTTGCTTAACTTTACTTGTTTAGTATGAGTAGCTGGATTTGCTGAAGCCTTAGGCCGCAAGCTGTGAACTTATACCTAGAGATGTTTTTGGCTGAAATTAAGTTAATTTTCTTAGTAATTTTCCTAATAACTGGTACAGTGCTGTGTTTTATCTTTAGTATTGTGATAGTTTGGACCTGGCTCCCTGCCAAATGCCCAAAAGTCACGACAGCAACCCCCTTTCCCCCTCCCTTCTTCCCTTAGGGCAAAGGAAAAAAAACAATATAAAAAAATTAAAGAACCCAAAGTCAAGCTGCTTATATAAATATATATATATATTTACGTAAATTACAGTTATATACAGTTAAGATGCTATATACACAGTAAAAGGGGATCCACCCCCCGAAGGGATAGGGAAAGGGGAAAAAAGGGACAAAAGGGAACAAAAGGGACATCAAACAGGTATATCCAATCAAACTCAAGAACTATACTAATAACTAACAAAACAGATCTCACCACTTCCCTTAGAAAAGCTGGATTGGCAAACATAGCCAGCACTCTCCGAACCCCCCACGTGGCAGGTCAGCGGTCGCTGCAGGCCTCAGCTTTAGATAAGCAAGACCAACGCAAGGACTCACTGCTCCCGAACCTCACTGAAAGGGAAGAGAGAGAGGTCTCTAATCTCCAACTTATTTATACTCTGGTTTACGTAAAAATCGTATGGAATACTGGATACTTAGCCACTTCCTTAGTTACAATCTGGTCACCAGGAAGGCCTAAATCAAAACCATCACAAGTATGAGAATATTGATAACACACTGATGTTTTATTTATTGATAAGTAATGTTTACCCTTAGTCTAGAGCTTTTTTAGTTTCTCATGCTCTACCAGTGAACAGGTGCACCAGAAGATCAGGAGACTACAACAGTCAGCAGAAACTGCAACTCCATAAGATTTGAACAGTTAATGGCCTGCCTGCACAGACACAGACAAAGAACCCAATAAGGTGTTAGAAGATCTCAGACCAAAAATTAGTATTGGACCAAGAGGTACATGAAGAGCACATGAGGGGCAGGTACAAGTCATAAGGGTATGATTGCCCTGGGGATTTCTTTGTTCTGGGTCCCCCTCCCGAGGCACCCAGCTAAAGATGACCTGCTGCTGTACCACTCTTAAATTATTTTTTATAAATCTGACATCTGATACTCTGCTATGGGAAGCCTAGGGTTGAGCCTGAAGAAGGAGGAAGCATGCCCAAGAGTGAGTGTGCATGTGAGAGTGTGAGTGTGCGTGTGAGAGTGGGAGTGAGGAGTCAAAAGGGGGCCCCTGTCAACTTGTGAGAAATATCTCTAATTAAACTTTTGAAGACGACCAAATAAAGTGAAACAAAGAACTTTAATTTCAGTGCGCTGGGTGCACTGGCCTTGTGACCAAGTCTGAGCACACCTCAAAATGGGAGGGACGAGCCTTTTTAAGGTTTCTTGATTTACATAACCACTCTCTCGTTCCTCCCATGGTGAACTTTGCTCATTTATTTCCTTAAAAGGTGATACAACCGTCTTCTTGAACTCGATTGGGTCTCTCAGGGCTGGCTCACACCTTCCTTCGCCAGTCCATTGGTTGTCTTATCCAACTTATCAGATTGTTTCTCTGTCCCGGCTGCATGGTCCCTTGGGAATGAGCCCTGTCTGGTCTCATTGTCTTACAGGCTTCCCGATTCGCCTTCACACAGTAACTATAACGGTAACAGGATTATAACTATTAGTAACTATAACAAATTAAGTCTGCAACAGAGCTGCAGCCATAGGCAATTGTAGGACACCCCCTTCCTGATCACAAAAAGGCTTCTCAATACTATGGAAACCCTGCTTGTAATAAAACCGTCTCATTTATTTCCCACAGGCTCACTGGAGCTGCCCATTGTGAAGGGACTCTGGTCCCAGCAGTTAAAATCTTGGGTGGTGTGTGTGTGACTCCTTTAATGGTGTGAGAATGCTCAGGCAGTGGCTTCTCCTTTAACACAGACTATCTTAGTTTAGCAAGACAGAAATGTTTGCTAAGGAGGGTGGGTTAGGAAAAAACAAAGGAAAAGGAAACAAACCCCTCCCGCCAAGTTATTATAACTTTGGAATTAAGAGGCTTCACATGAAAGGTGTGGAAAAGGAAAATAACAGCTCTTTATTAACATATATATATATAACAAACCCAAATAAGCAACAGTGCTGCAGCTAAAACTTTCAAAAACAAAGTCCTACTTCCCCAGGTGGGGGCCACTGTGACAATCAGGGGGCTGAGAGTGGGCTTTTCCCAGAGGGTCAACAACTGCTCACAACCACATGAGCAATGGTGGCTCCACGGTCAACAATGAAGGGTTTTTTCCTGCTGGTCCCAGGGCTATGGCATGGTCCTCGGTCAGATAGTCGCTGCAGGAAGATACTCGTGACAATGCAGCACCGTGGCCTGGGACAAAATACCTCACTCACAGACGGTCGGCAAGGGGCTCTCCAGGTCCCTCCCTGATGGCAGTATCAGGCGGGGAGAAAAGCTTCTCCTTGGGGAAAAGGAGAGGGTGACCGAACAGGAGAAACCAAGGGTGGCTGCCCATTCTGTCAGGCAACAGGGCAGGAAGGCCCACAAACAAAATGCTCTGAGGTGTGGCGCTGACCAGTTTTATAGAGAAGCTTCCCCCACTCCCATGCCCCTGTGAGCGCAACCCCCCTCCTTCCCCCTTCCTGCCTCCCCCCACCCTGGAAAAAGGGATGCAGGGGGGGAAAAGAGGGGCTTTCACTGTAAGTGCACACTGCCCAGTAACTGATATTGGGAAAAAATTCCAACATCTCTTTTCAAACCTATAACACAGGCTTTATAATTTGTTTGGATCAAACTAATTTCCTTTTGACATTGGAGGATATACAATTATAAATAAGAGTGTTTATTGAGAGTAAATCAAACAGAAATATTATAAAGTATGTATGAGTGGCCAATTATTGAATTATTGAAGGGCATGTATGCTATCTTCTATATAACTTTGGGCAGTAGTATATATTACATGATAGTTGTACTTTAGGAAGCTACTAACACTTCTGAATTTATTTTTTTGTTTTGTAATGATTTTTATCTTCAGAAGTCTCAGAGCAAACAGTGCTGTGAAAAAAACACTCAGTACTCTCTCCTGTGTCTAGTCAGAACCTGTGAGTTTAAGGTGTGATGAGATCAAACAACAGGTAGGGTTTTTTATCAATCTTTCCCTTCCCTCCTTCCTGCCAGCTCTTGCAGAAAATTTCATTTATTTTCTCATTTTGTTTTCTGTTGGCTTATTGAAATGAATCTACCCATGAAAGAATGAACCGGTTCTGGTGCAAAGGAGGGAACATGACTGTGCACTCACAATTAGGGTGGTAAAAGACTAGGGGAATAAAGCCCATCCCTGTTGGTGGCAGTGAGAGAGGCTGGGCTGTCTCTGCTAATCTGACCTTCAAAATCCTTCTGGATTTTTTCAGCGGAAGTGCAGGTTTTATAGTGTAGAAATCATATGGTTTCACAAATGAGTCCACTATTTAAAAATATTTCCCAGACAGTGGTACAGTTAGATGTTAAATGGCTTCTGCATACTGGTGTGTTCTATGTGTGGCTGGAAAATAAAATAATTTCTTTTTAAAAATTCTAGCACAGAAGTTTTTACAGAATTACCTTTTCAAATCAGTACAGTATCAATGCATCAGTAAAAGCAGAATGACATTTCTAAGAAATGTCTAATTAAGTATCTGTCTGTGTCTGTAAACATCACAACTTATTTTTCAGTGCTGTGTTCTCATTTAAGTAAAAAACTGGTCTTTATCATCACCTTGAGATTACCTTTTCTAGTATGTTACTAGAAAAGTGAGTGGCAAGAAAGGAATGTGAATTTTTCAGTATACTCTTGATACCTTGGAGTTTTGATGTTTTGATTTTTTTGTTTTAATTTTTGTAGATCTTAGAAGTAGTTATGTAGTAAATGTAGATTTTAGAATAGTAACATATTATCCCTTTACCCTTTAACACACCAGCTCAAACCCCTGTTACCCATTCCCATATCAATTCCCCTAAATTCCACTGGCCTGTTTTGTCTCTTTTTCAAGGTAGAATTATAGGGAACATCTTAACCCTACGGAAGAAGATATAGCCATAGACTCAACAACCTTCAGGCCTAGAATTCTGGAAGGCCTCCAAGGACATTACGTGCTCTGAGGAAGATGAAGAAGAGGGGGTCCCAAAACACCCCCAGACCCAATTCCCAAGAGGCGTGGAGGGGGCAGAACCTGGGTGGTGGCCGGACGGGGATTGGGTGAAAATCATTATAAAAACTGTGGACATCTGTGTTCTGGGAGCTCGGGTTGGGGTATTCCAGAAAGCCTGAGGGGTCATTAAAGCCTTTGTATCCTTATCTTATCTCCTACCTAATTTGACTTGGAGTCTTTTTTTCCCCACAGCCATTTAGGCAACACTCTCTTCCTCTCTATGATTTATAAATGTCTCAAGTAGAACTAATAAGTAAATTTTTTTCTTTCTTTGAGATAAGGCTTTTCTTGGTATAGATATTTTCCTCCAAACTGTGTTGTTCCTTGCATCAAAGTCTGTTTTTCACAGTAGACTTTTTTCCACTGAGATAAAGGTAAAGTTCTATTTTATATACATACTAGTACTCGAATTATTGATCTCTAAATAGCAGTTCAAGGGACCTGAAGAGTACAAACCTCACAAGAGCAAGTATTTTTTCCACACACACAGAAACACGTCAATGTTGACCAGATAAAGTGTTGTGAAATTACTAGTCCCTGTGCTGCCATCTCACTGAAAATTGATTGCTCTATGAGGGATCAAACCAGCATAGTTTGAGTAGTTGAAGTTCCTACTTAATAATAAAAAAATCTTATAAAAACATAATTAGACTGTTAGCAAAGTGGTAATGTGTAGATGAGACATTTTTCCTGGCTGATAGGCCAGAGAGATGGAAAGGCAAGTACAGATATTCTTATAGTCCCTTTGGGAGCTGCAATGTAGATGATATTTCCAAGTAGTGATGCCCGAAAAGGCACATTGAAAACTGCTCAGAGACAGTTTTGAGTCTTTAAGCAGCAAAAGGTATTTATTTTAGGCAATGTTGGGGGCTAGCCAACTCGCACTGGACAAAACTAGCCCAAAGTTATCAGTGTAAAGTCAGGTATTTATACAGTTTTGTGAGATATTACATAATTTTTTTACATGCATATTCATATTATTGCAACATTTCATTATCATATTCATAGCAGGCGGAGCCTGGGTGGAGTCTGGGCGGAGTTGTCCTTTTGGGGTGCTGTTTCGGGGGTCGTTCCTGTTTCTTCATCCTCAGGGGTCCCATTCCAGAAGTCTTCCTTGCTTTGAACTTTTCAACTTTCTTAGTTGACTGTCTTCCTGATGGTGAATTTTGTAAGATTTTGGATTCATGCCCCTATTTTGCCACTTATTCCATAAGGAACCCTTCCTTATGTCTATTTAGGTATGTGTGTGAGCATTTTTGGTGTTCTTTATTTCCCTGTGTTCTTACTTTATGTTCTTTGTGTTAGTGTGTTAGCATTCTTTGGCCAGGTGTTATCTTCCACTAGCCTTGAATTTCGGTTCCTTTAGTTCTTTACCCAGAGCTTACATTCTGAGTTAACTCCTTCAGGGCCCTGCTCTGTTTCAGTAGGACATTTGTGAAAAAAAGAGTGTCTAGTTCACTTTGGCTGCCCTTCAGCTTCTTGTCAATCTCTGTTCTTTGCTCTCTGGGCTAAAAGTGACAATATTTCCCCTATGTCACGATTATACTGTAAGTTTTGCAAATTGCCATTAAAACTTTGTAATATAATTTATAAGGTTGAGGTCCTGTTCATCAAAAGTATATTTCTCATACATATGGAAACTGAACTATGTTGTGGTCTGTCCAGGTGGATGACTACCAAGTCTAGGAATTTCAGGCTGTTGTTGTTCATAAGGACTAAAATTCTGCATTAAAATAAATTTAAAGTTCTAGGTAAAGAAGTTCAGCATATGTTGCTTATAATATATTAAATTTTATAAAGTAAGACTTTAGAAATATTTTTATTTTCTGATCTGTTTTGATTCACCTCACTATAATAATTAAATTTAATGTGACTCCAGTACCATCTTTAATGAATGTGTAAAAGGAATAATAGTTTGGTGTAACACAATGACTTCACTAGAAAAAATAAAATGAATAAAACCCGGTACTGTACTCTCCTATGAAGACAGGTTGAGAGAGCTGGAGCTGTTCAGCCTGGAGAAGAGAAGGCCCTGGGGAGACCTTAGAGCACCCTCCAGCACCTAAAGGGACTACAAGAGAGCTGGAGAGGGACTTTTCACAAGGGCATGGAAGGATAGGAAAAGGGGGAATGGCTTCAAACTGACAGAGGGCAGGTTTAGATTAGATATTAGGAAGAAATTCTTCCCTGTGAGAGTGGTGAGGCGCTGGAACGGGTTGCCCAAGGAAGTTGCTCATGTCCCATCCCTGGCAGTGTTCAAGGTTAGGTTGGATGGTGCTTTGAGCAACCTGGTCTAGTGGAAGGTGTCCCTGCCCATGGAAGGGGGCTTGGAACAAGATGACCTTTAAGGTCCCTTCCATCCCAAAGCATTCTAGGATTCTATGAACCATACTGTCTGTAACTGAAAGCAATGAGTTGTTTAGGTAATACTGTGAAGAGCAGGACTGAGTTATTTGGGTAAATTATTCTTACTCTTCTGTTCTTGTGCAGGCTGCTGTATTGCTGAAGACCATATCTAGTTCACCCAGTCTTCCAGACCATGTGCTCCATGCTTTGAGACCAGGAGGACCTTGGTGTTTTGAAATGAAGATGGAGGCAGTGGGAAAAGCAGAACTTGTTGATTCAGAACTTCCACCAAAGACTTCTGAAAAGCAAGAGACTGCTCCTCATGAATGTGGATCTATAGAACTTGGGACACAAACTCAGAAAGACAATGTGCACATTGCAGCAGACTCTGTGGTGCTCTCTTCAATGCCTTGCTTACTTATGGAACTGAGGCGAGACTCTTCAGAGTCTCAGCTGGCATCTACAGAGAGTGATAAGCCAACGGGTGGTCGAGTTTATGACAGTGACTCTTCTAATCATTGCATGCTTTCCCCTTCTTCCAGTGGGCATTTGGCTGACTCTGATACATTGTCTTCCACAGAAGAGAATGAACCTTGTCAAGCTCAAACTGCTGTAGGGGGACACCTTTCTGCAGTGTCTGGTGCTGCAGTTGGGAGGAAATCCAGGAGATCCAGGTCTGAAAGTGAAACTTCAACAATGGCTGCCAAGAAAAACAGACAGTCTAGTGATAAACAGAATGGTCGAATTACCAAAGCAAAGGGTCATCGAAGCCAAAAGCACAAAGAAAGAATCCGGCTCTTGAGACAGAAACGGGAGGCAGCTACTCGCAAGAAGTACAACCTGCTGCAGGACAGCAGTACCAGCGATAGTGACCTGACGTGTGACTCAAGCACGGGTTCATCAGATGATGATGAAGTTTCAAGGAGCAGCAAGACAATCACTGCAGAGATACCAGGTAGAGGATGTTTTTTAAATTGAACTGTAACACATCTGACATTGTTTCTCAGCTGTCATGCTAAATTAGATGAGTGACACTTGAGAAAAAACAGGAGAACTGCAGCTCTGTGTAAATTTGAAGACTGCAGTGTATTAACAAGACATGGGTAAATTTTAAAATCTGTTCTGAGGTTTCAATTCACTTTTGCACACCAACAAAGCATAAAAATGGTAAATTGGAGGAAGGACTAGCTTTGAATCCTGGAATTTTCAGAACTTTTTCATTGTAAACCTATGTGAGATACTATCAGTGCTGTCAAATCCCATTAGATGGTGATAATCTAATAAATACATTCTTAAGATAAATGGCCAGCTTTGCTTTAATATCTTAAGACCACAGCTTTGCAGCTGTGTTAGAAATAACATGGCATACCTCTTGCCTGTGTTACAGTAAGGCCCTGTTCATTATTGCACTTATGCTGTGCTTTCAGCTCTATGTTTCAGTGCATGACAAACCTGCTTAGCCTTATTGTAAGTTTTTGCAGATTGCAGCTGGTTACATATTTTAAGATATAAATATGAATTTGTTTACACAAGTACCCAAGCTATATCCACACCTACATTTTCAACATCTTAGACAAAGCTGTTACCTTTTTGCTATGTCACAAGGATCTATAATTTCTATATTTTTAATTTTCTGACACATCTGTTTTAAGATAGGAGGCAGCAAATTATAGGGGCCTTCTCATCATTTTATTAGCAAAAGAAAGATTAATTCTTCAAGATTTTTGTCTACTGAGTCTTTGTTATTTTATTAGCCCAAGTGCTGTGGACAAGTTTTGTGTGAAGAATTATTGCAGCATATTATACCATAGAACCATCATCATATCATTATATGGCAATCAAAAATAAAATCACATAAAAATAAACTTTTTGGCTTGCAAATTTTTACTGGATTACATGCCTTTTTGCCTCTTGTGTTAGAAGTTTGGGTTTTTTTGGAGATAAATATCAGCTTCCGTAGGGCAAGAACATTGAAAGGAAAACTGCAGTAATTAGTCTTAAGTTGCCGAACTAATGTTTACTAGATGAATTTTACAAGTAACTGTTTTAACTGACTTGATTATGGTGAATGATTCTGTCACCATGAGAACTGGCATTTTTCCCACATATTGCTAGGAAGCAGGTTGCACAAAGTGCAAATGTTTATTATTAGAAAGTCTGTGAAAAGCATAGTCTCTTTTATTATTGTGTAGTAAACCTTTAACAGAGTTCTAAAAGTATTTTACCAATTTAGTAGTTAGTCAGACTTCTAACTTTCATAGTTTTGTGCCTTTTTATTTACTATATTTACACTTTGCTGGGAAATTAAAGATTAATTTAAAGCCTGTCAAAGACTATTTCATTGAGTTTTGGGATAGGTTTCTCCCCACCTCCCAAACCCTCCCAAACACACAATAAATCCCCCAGGTTATATTCTTTTTTTATGTCATAAAAGGATCTTGTGACCCAGAAAGGCACCACATGGTATTTTCAGATCTGCTTAGATTTCTGACTTCCATTGCAGAGGCCTGAAACCACTTTAGGGTACTTTGTGTCACTAGGCTCTTTTATATTTGAGCTCTTGGTCTTAACCATGAGATGCTTGCAGTGAAGAGGTCCTATTGTAGTGCACAGAAGAACTTGATTATTTAGTGATGATTACACTAAGGCCCAATTTTGCCTGTGATGCAAGATGTGGGAGTGCATAAACCATGCTGAGGAACAATGACATTTATTCTTATTTCATAGCATGTATCATCTGCTTGATGCTAAATTCGATTTATGACATTAAAATGTTTGAGCTGTCCTTTTGCTGCAATTAGGTGCAATGTGTACCTGCCACATTGCGGTTTTCCTTTAAATAGAAACAACTTTGGTTTGTGGGAAACGGTTTCCAAGAGAAAAACATTCTCTATAGAGATAAGGACAAGGTTAGCTATGCTACTTGTGGGTTAATGAAATGTTGTGGTCTTAACAGATGCAGTGGAGCTATGAGTCTGAGTAGGGCTCCCAGCTCTCTGTTGCAGTGGTAAGTTCACATGCCATCTGCAATCCTTCTTCTTGGAACTGGTAAAGTACTCAAATTCTTTTTTTTACTAGAAAGCCATTTTAGTGCACTTGACATTACATTGTGAATATCCTCAAAATTTAGGGAATGAACATGTAGTTAGAAATTATTACAAGGTATCAAAAAACATTACTGGAAATTCATTGCATGAATGTCCTCTGCACACAGTCAAAAGCTAAGAGGTTTAATTTGATGCTTCAACTTGAGTATCAGGACATAAGCATGAAAAAACTTTTGCCTTTACTTTTGAAAAAGTCTGTATGTATTGATGCAGAAGAGTCTTACAGGTAGCCTGTGTTCCCCTTAGTCTTATTGTATTTGGACACTTCAGCTGTAGCGTTGGTTACTGTCTCAACATTACTTATTATTGGGACTGATTTTCAACCAGTCTGAAAAATAGCTTTGCCAATAGAGATGCTCTAAAATTTTTAGCGACAGTTAATGTGGCCTTCACGTATGAAGGTTATACATACTCTGGCTCTTAACCTTCTATCAATGCATGTAGTATAACAGTCAACAGTTTGCTTGTGTGCGGTCTGAAAATTGAAGTGCCACATTTAAGAATACAGTAGTCTGCCATTTAAATAATGCAGGGTTTTGTTGTTATTTTTTAACCATCCACATCACTGGCTCTGAAATATGTTTAGCTAAATTGGTAAAGAAAATGTTCAGTGAATACATAATAATGCCATGAAGTTACAAACAGATCAGTTGTGCAACAGAGAGTCAGTTCTCTCTGCTGAACTCAAATGTCATGTGCATTAAAATACTGTCAGGCTTGCTTTTCTTCTCAAGAAAGATTAGGGAGTTGAGATCTTACTGGTGATACTTGGATACAAGTATTGTGAGCTCCATTGGAGCTAAGCACAATATAAGTTATGTTATTCTGAATGCTTTCTGTGGTGTTAATTTATACCTGAAAATACAGGTTCAATCTAAACTTAATGGGTGCTACTGAGAATCTCCTCAATGACCTGAGCAGTCATAATCCTGTGCTCCTTAATTCAAGAGAATGCCAGGATTTTTGAGTTACTGCAGATGAAGAGCAATTTCTTATCTTTTAATGACTGAACCTCTCTGTTGGCATTTAAGGTTTTGCCATTCTTAAAGACTAGATAGCATTCATGGACTAAGAGGCTGATCTTTGAGCCCTGTAATAGGTTCTGCTAGATCTACTGTTGGTGAGTTTTTCCTTTAAACAATTTCAAATTTGACCATGCAAATTAACTCTGAATGAAATTGGCATGATAACAAGTCTGAGAATCAATATTTCTTTCTGTATAAACACTGTTTTTGGAAGAAAGAACAGGTTTTTAAAAATTGAAATATAGTGGAAAAATATTGGCATTTCACCATTATTGTGCTTTCTACAACTCAGAAAAATCTGAATTGAAATAAGGGTGACTCATGTTTTAGGCTTCCAGAAGAATCTGTTGAAAAGTTTGAGTTTTAATGTTGAAAAGATGTTGCATCTCACTTTGTTAAAAAAAAGGAAAAAAATAATGGTTTTTAATATGCAGAAATCCAAAGGGGGGAGTACAGTATGTGCGAGGGACTCTCAGCAAGGTTATTTCCTCCTAAGAACTGTGCATAGACCTTGGAAAAAACATCTTGCAAGGGTGTGGTGGGTTGACCTTGGCTGGACAGCAGGTGCCCACCAAGCCGCTCTACCACTCCCCTTCCCAAGTGGACAGGGGAGAGAGAATAAGATGGAAAACAACTCATAAAGATAAGGCAGTTTACTAAAGCAAAAGTTTGCATGCACACAAGCAAAGAGAAAAAAAAGGTTTATTCTCTACTTCCCATCAGTAAGCTATGTTTAGCCACTTCCCAGGAAGCAGGGCTTCAGCACGTGTAGCAGTTGCTCCAGAAGGCAAACAACGTAAATAACAAATGCCCCCTCTTCCTCCTCCTTTCCTTAGTTTTTATATCTGAGCTGACATCATATGGTATGGAATATCCCTTTGGTTAGTTTGGGTCAACTGGCCTGGTTGTGTCCCCTTCCAGGATCTTGCCCACCCCCAGCCTAATGATGGGAGGGTGAATGTTGAGAAACAGTGCTGATGCTTTGCCAGCGCTGCTCAGCAGTAGCCAAAACACTGGTGTGTTAGCAACCCATTTCTAGCTACCAATGCAAAGCACAACACTGTTAGGGTTGCTATGGGGAAATGAACTCCATCTCAGCCACACCCAATACAAAGGGATGAATTTGGTTCAAATATCTCAGAATGATGCCAATATAATAACAGGGGAAAAACTCTGTTAAACAGGATTTTCAGTAAGATACTCATTTGGAAATGTCAGTAAGCATAACGTTGTGGGGGAATATACCATTGCTAGTTAGAATGAAGATGCAGCATATCTTCTTAAATTGTTATGTTGTCAGACTTCCTAAATTAAAGAAATTTAAATTTGGTTATTATTTAGATGATACTTAATAGATTACATAAAGAGACAGCGTTGGGGCATTTCTGAAGTGCTTTTTGTAGGAGGTATTGTTTTGAAAATAAGATATGAATCTTGGCTTCTGACCCCTTTTGTGATTGCAAATTTCTTCACCTTTAACCTTGGCATAATTTCAAAGAACTATGGAATCGTAAGTTTACAGATAGCAAAGAAACCAGTTAGATAAATGCTAACATTTTTAGTATAATAAAAATGTGGGTTTAGGCTGGATTTTTTTTTTTTTACCCTGAAAGGCACCAATAAAGAAAAGATTGAATAAGGCTTGTTATAAGAACTGTAAGGGAAGCATTTGAAACATTGATTTACTGCTACTGTAAATTGTAGATATACTATGAATTATGCCTTTTAAAGATAGCATTGCAGGGTAATATACACTTCAATACCTAGTTTCCTCAGTTTACAAAACAATTTTGTCAACTTTGATCATGCTAGAGGATCCCACAAGTTTCATATTTACATATTAAATTGTCAGGTTCTGTAGCTGCTTTGTGTAGTTTAATGTGATGCTTGTCTTGCTTCGGATTACCTTAGGTAACATTTGTGTGTTTGGATGGCATGCACATGTTCTTTATTATTCCTCAAACAGGTACAAATCCTCTGGTTTTTTTGGGTTTTATTGCTTCCTAGATGATTCCTGAGTGAACTCTAAACAAAAAAATATAGACACCATGGCCTTTTGTTATTGATATGTAGAGTAAGGTAATGCTGCTTCTTCTTGCTGCTAAAGTTCTTTCTGATAATCCCAAAGCCAGTCATTTTAATCATCTTTTTGATGGATAGAAGGAAGGAGAACAATTTCCTTCCAACTATGCCCTGTTTTCTACCTTGCCTAGGATTAATGCTAGAAACGCTGCACAGGTGGTAGCTTGTGCAAGGAAGGGCTGGTGTGAGGTTGATCAGTCCAACATGTCATGTGCATTAACCCTGTGATGGAACTGTGTCCATCAGACCTAACAGAGGTTACTTTAACCTCATGTATTAGCATAGCATTGACATATCTTTTCGTGCTTGTATGTTTGTATTGTTTATTCTCTTCATTGGTGTTCATTGTGTTTTTAAAAGTTAGACCAAGAGCTTGGGCTTGGCTACTTTGGATACTGCAGTCACTATATCAGCCTTTATCTCTGTTATCTCTTGTCTGTGTTTTAACAGTCTGTTATAAAAGGGTTCAAGTATGTAAGTAAAATATGCATAATTATTCAGGTTTATCAGTTAAGCGTTAGTATTTTGGATTGCAGCCTAACAGAACTAAACGTTATTGTAAAATGTTTTTTGAAACCTTCAGTTGAATTAAAACCAGAAATTACAAGGGAATTGGACTAATTTGGTATATTTATAAAAAAAGACCTTTGACAGAATTGTCTGAGAATTCTAGAATAAAAATAATTTTGAAGCCAAAATTTCTATTATAAGCTCAGTGAGTGTAAAATTTTTTTACAGTAATACTGTTGGCTGATATTTGGTAATTCCTCCCCCCTTGTCATGTCCAAGGGATAGTATTAGAAAAGTTTTCCTGAGTTAATAAACAATATTATGTTCTTACGTAATGATCAAATGGCCTCAATGTCTTTAAAGCTGGCTTCAGTCCTGCTGGGGGATCTGGAGGAGCGACCAGGGAAATTCTGGGATTGCTTGACAGGGACACCGTGTGGGATAGGAACTGCATAGGCAATGTCCTGGAAGAGGCCATGAACTGCTTTGCCGAGATGCAGAGGCAGACAGAGGAGAAGTTCCGCATGTGGATAGAAAAACTAACCCATCTTGACACGGACGAAGAAAGCAAGCAACAACTGGAGCCCAGGGAACCTAAAATTCAACTAGTTGGCCAAAGAATTCCCCCTACCACACAGTCAAGGGCTTTCATACAGATGTCTGATAGCCAAGTACCTCCACAGCAGTTGTTCAATTTTTACATGGGCTATCAAAATGTCAATGCTACACTAGAGTTTCCAGTGACTTTTAATAACAGTTTTCCACCTATCTTTCCAGAGAATGGGAATATTGCAGAGCCTGATCTGAATCAATCATAAACTTAAAAAAAAAAAAAAATCATCTTTGCAATCTTGATGCTACTTTGGATTATGCTAAAAACAAGGTTTGTTTTTCTCTTTGTATGTTTTTGTTTTTTCTTTTGGGTTTTATTACCATGGTAATTGTTTGTGGTTTTTTAATTTATAGGGAATATGCATGTAGTTTAAAAAACCCCACAGTATACTCACATGCATGTGTCAGCACACACATATAAACACTTTTAAAGATTTTAAAGATATGTTGGGGGGAACCACCCTAAGTTTTCATCACCAAACTTGAGAAAATATAACTTAAAATCCTTGTTTAAATACCCCAAAATCAGTAGTGCTATGTTTGCTACAGTAGGAGCATTGAGTATTCATCCAGATGCTCTTTTTGCATGTTAAAACATTTATATAAGTACCCTTGAGAACCAGACTAGATAGAGACCCATAACATTTCTTTAACTATCTGTTTACTCCCAAGTTTTACAGCTTGAACATGTCACACATTAGTGTTTTCTTATTAATTTTTAGGCAGAAGTAATGTATAAGCTTACCTAAAGATTTAGCTATATATAGCAAATATGCACAACTGATTTTTGCTTTTGTTTCCCATTTAGTGGTTCATTTTCTGTCCAGAGTTTTTATTAATGTCACTACTGTGTTGCACATGACATATTTATGGAAGCGACTGTCTTATATTGTGTGCACAAATAGGCATGTGAATACATATATATGTGTTTGGTTTGGGTGGAAGTTATCTCTTGTGTCTAGTTTGCTGATCCCTGGATCTCCCTCTGAGTCAATGAGAATAGATAAGCACCTACAGAGGATACCTTCTGGCAGTCTTGCATTAGTGTCTAAACCTTCCTTATCAACAGTTTAGAAAAGATAACTTTTGGCTGAAGTTAGGTGAGATGAATCACACCCAACTGCGTGCGCATGCATGACCTGTGCACAAAGTATTGCTACTTCCTTCTGTATATATGATCAAACTGCATCCTTCATGCTAGAATAAAAATAGTCTTGTCAGTCCTAAGATAAACAGCCATCGGTGGTTGGATTGAGCCTTGGCACAGGAATTTAGAGGGAGGCTTGACAGTCAGATAAGTAAACTGCAGTGGTCTGAAGATTGCTGTTCTGGGTCAGACAGTAAGATGTTTGAATGCTGCTGAAATAATTATTTACTTGTGACGGGGAATGCCAGAACATTAGTTTCATTTAAATAATACAAAACCTTGCTTTGTGTGGATCTTTTTATACTAATAGTTATCCTGAATAGGCAGGCTTGAAACTGTGATGTTTAAAGTAGGATTAATTTAAACTATATATTAGAAATCTCTATTTAATTTTTACTATTATCACCACACACAGGGATTTTTTGTCACCTCTCCATTTAGGCCTTTCTCTATGTCAAGTAACTTCTCTGTAGCTACCAAAAATGTACATTTATCATCAGATAGAACTTGCTAAAAGTTTCTAATGTAAATTAACTCAAAGTTCTAGTAATGGAATTTGAAAGTCTGCATAGACATAGTTTAAGTAAAGAGAATGCTAAAGGTCTCCTATTTTGTTTTTTAAACCACAGACACTTTTTTTCCTAATTATTTTAGTGTAATTCTTTTTTTCTTTTCATTGGAAATATCCACTGTATCTTCTGTAGGTCTTATGGGGTTTTTTTAATCACCCTGAAGTCAGTGGGAGTTTTTCCATCAATTTATATGGGGGTTTGGATCAAACTTGTAATAGGAACTCAAGAAACGCTTTTTGTTATTATTATAATACTAACATCAGTGTTTTTACATTATTCTTGGCCTAGACTTATTTTTATTTTAAGTATGTGATGCCTTCATTTAAAAAAATGAGGTTAGAGAGCTGTGTTATTTTTAAAGTAACTGTTTGAAAGACTTTGCAGGAGATAATTTTTAAGTACTGGATTAAGTTCTTTACAGATTACCTTGATGCATAATTTTGATACAAAGATTTCGATATGAACTTGTTAAAAAACTCCCTAGTCTGAAATTGTGTGCATTTCAGGTAAAAGTTAAACGAGTTATTCTATGCTTGATTGCAATTTAGTAAACTTGTCCTTATCTGTTTAAAATTTAGGATCCTTCAGGAAAGATTATTTGCTGGTACATGTATATAAAAAAAAAAATCAGATCCTCTGTGTTCAAAGATTTTTATATATATAAATACCTTTATGATGATGATAAGAGCAGCATATTTTAAAGCATGACAACTTTACAAGTCTTCCCATGCATGCAGAAGCAGCTTTTTTGCAGTGACTGGTTTCTTTTAATGTGTAAGAGTCACTGTCGTGGTTTAGGAATGGTATCCTCCAATTTAGGGTTCCCACTGAAACCACTCAAACCCACGCTGTTTGTTCACTTCCCCCTCCCCTGCATTGGGCTGGAGAGGAGAACTGGAGGCACAAAAGGTAAAGATCGTGGGTTGAGATAAGAACAATATACTGGAAACAGCAATGAGATAAGAAAATGAACAGTAACAGCAACAATATTAATAACAAATGTGTACAAGAGAGGTGAGCAATTCACATGCTCACCACTCTACCACCAAACCCAGCTGACAATACCCAACTGCTGCCCTGCTATCCCAACCCAGAAGGGACCCCTTCCCCCCTACCCTCCTCTGCTCAGTTACAGGAAAATGATGTGAGGTGGTATGGAATAACCTCTGGGTCCCTAGCCATGCCCCCTCCTGGCTACTTCAAAAATTAACCCTTTCCTGGACAGGACTAGGACATTATCCACCCCTTATTCTATACAATCTCTGTCATGCCCAAATCCTGCACCTTCCAACTATATACATATATATATATATACACACACAAGCACATGTATCATTACCACAGTCAAGGGCCATCCCCCCAAGATTTCTGTTGAGTTCATTTAGTCCATGACTGTGGGTTCTATCTGTCCAAGATGTCTTCCAGGGCAGGAGGGCTGGTGTGCTGTCAGCTGGTTGCAAGATGCATCAGGAGCTAATGACTAGTGTATCTGGAGCTGTCCATAGTCATTGTCCATAGTAGTTATGGCATACAGTGGCAGTGTCATTCAGTGTAATGAATCTACCAGTCCTTCCCATATTTATATTTCAACCATTGTCCACCATACCCCAGAGGCTTTACCCACTTCCCTGCTTGATTGCAGTGCATGTTTCTCAGTTTAATGAGACAGACGTGTTTGCTAAGGAGGGCATGTTATGAGGAAGACCAAGCTCCTCCCTCTAAGCAATTGTAAATCCAAACTTAAGGGGCTTCAGGGAAGGAAATGTGGAGAAAGAAAAAATAACAGCCCTTTATTAAAGAATATATGTGTATAAGTAACACAACAAAAGAACAAAAAACAAACAACAATCCTACACCCAAATTCCCACCAAAACCATTTAAGTACTTTTTGCCTTTTGGCGCAATTCTAACCATGACCAGAAGGGTCATGTTGGATCTCTGGAGGAGCAGAGGCTGCAGTTGCTCTCTAGTGGTCGGCAGGGGGCGCACGCTGTAGATGAACCCCACATGGCAAATGGCAGATCTCAGCTGTGCTGGCTGGTTGAAGACCCCAAGGTGGGCCCCCACCCATCAGCCACGAAAGCGGCAGCTAGCAAGGTACAGGGATGCCAGTCCGTCCAACAGAAAGCAGGGATACACAGGAAGAAAGGGAAAATCTCACAAGATGCTGGCAGACTCCATGACAGCAGAGGTGGGGTGCTGCCCTGCAGGGACTCTCTCACTGGAGAATGAACCGGAGCTCCCTTGGTCCTTGGCAGCTCTGAGGGGCACTCAGGCCATAGGCAAAAAAGGACATGAGGGAGTCAGAGGCGAAAACTGGAAGCTTGCTCCCGCACACTGCTCCTGAGATCTGAGCAGAAGGTAAAGTCCCCTCCCCAAGCCAAAAAGAAAACCCACCTCCCCCACAGTTTTCCGAAGCAATTAATCTCTAATGTGTGGCTACTTAACCAGTCCTTTGTGTGCATGTGGCTTCGCTCTGTCCATCCCTTCCCCCTTACCTTGCTCAACACCTTTCTTTCACAGTGCTAAAGGAAAAAATTCAAAACAGGAGTTTTTTTCTTTAAAGCAAGAAAACTTAGTATGTTTTACAGTTATGGATAACCTAGTGTCCATGGTGGAGCCCCTGGTGGTCTAGTGGTAAAGGCGCGGCGCTATCACCGCCGAGACCCGGGTTCGATTCCCGGTCAGGGCCACTCCCGGGCAGGTGGGGCTCGTTAGCCCTTAAAGGCAACCCACCTACATCCTAAGGACCTCGCTGCCACCGTCCAAGCTCGCTTGGCCCCGGCAGATGAACCTTAGGATTAAAGGGTGGGCTCAGTTCCGCGCACACTGTGTCTCACCTAAAAAATCCAATGCGCAGGCTGGAAGGTGTAAAGACCTTCCCCGGATCTTCACTCGTGAAGACTGGCCATTATTATTTATTAGTGTCCATGGTTAAGTCTACCCCTTGATCATGAGCCCATCTGTATGTTGCATCTCTTCCCTGATGACCTGAGGCATCATGGGCTCACAGAGCCAGAAATAATTCACCCTTATGTTGCAAGTCCGGATCCACCTGAGACACTTCAATCTTGGCAGTTCAATCCACCTGTCCATTGTTGTGATGTTCAATAGCCTGACTCTTGGGTAAATGTGCATCTACAGGATGTACTTTTACAGCCAAGTTCTCAGCCCAGATGGGTTTACCTCTGTGCTGCCAATTGGTCTTTTTTCACTGGTCTAGCTACCCCCACAGAGCATTTGCTACCATCCACAAGTAAGTGTATAGTGCTGGCTATTTCTCTCATTCAGTGATATCTACAGCCAGCTGGATGGCTTTCAGCTCTGCCCCGACTTGATCCACCTTGTCCTTCAGTAGCTTCTGTGACTCACCATATAGGGCTCCATACAGCAGCTTTCCATTTTCGATGTATCCCTACAAAATGGCAGGAACCGTCAGCAAAGACAGCGTGTTAATTTTCATTTTCTGGTAACTAATTATATGGTAGGGCCTCCTCAGCACGTCACCTTCTTCTCCTCTTTTGATGATCATCTGAAATTTTTGCCTTCAGGACAGTTTGTGATGACTTCCAAGTTCCTTGGTCGATTGGGGTTTCCTAATGGAGCTCATTGTGTGATCAGTGCTACCCACTTCCTCTACATAGCATCAGTGGCATGATGTGTGGAACGGACTTTTCCCTTTGAACATCCAGCCCAGCAGTGGCAGTCGGGGTGCCAGGAGGAGCTGTACTTAGGTGCCAATCACTTCTGAAGCAACTCAAACCCCTTTATAAGCTGCCAGGATCTCTTTTTCAGTTGAGGTGTAACAGGCCTCAGATCCTTTGTATCCCTGATGCCAGAACCTCAGGGGTCATCCTCCAGTCTCCCTGGGTACTTTTTGCCAGAGGGTCCAGGAAGGACCATTCTTCCTGGCTGCAGTGTAGAGCACATTTTTCACATCCTGTCCTGACTGGCCCAAGGGCTACTGAATGAACAATCTCCTGTTTAATTTGTTCAGAGGCTTGTTGTTCAGGACCCTATTTGAAATCTTTCTTCTTCTAGGCCACATGATAGAGAAGGCTTACACTCTGACTGTTATCTGGAATATGCATCCTCCAAAATCCCACAGCACCTCGGAAAGCCAATGTTTCCTTCTTGCTGGTTGTTGGGGACATAGCTGATATTTTGTTGACCACATTCATTGGAATCTGATGACATCCATCTTGCCATGTTACCCCTAAAAACTGAATTACAGAATCACAGAATTGTTTAAGTTGGAAAAGACCTCGAAGATCATTGAATCGAACGCTTAACACAGCACTGCCAAATCCACCAGTAAACCATGTCCCTAAGTGACACATATACATGTCTTTTAAATACCTCCAGGAATGGTGACTCAACAACTTCCAATGCTACAAATATTTTTAATAATATACAAGAATGCACCAGGATATCAGTGAAGGCAGCCTTCTGCATGTATGGAGCTCCAATTCTCTAGGTCATCTCCGCTAACTTCAGTTGTCTAAATAGTGAGATAGAGTTGTCTCAGTTCTACATTTCAATAGATGGAAACTGTCATCTCCAAAACATCACTCTTTTCACCCTAAAGAGACACTTGAGAAGCAAATTGAACTCCTTAGGTGCGTGTTTCTTCCTTATACAGGGAACCTAAAGCAAACTGCCTGAGTCAGCTTTCAGAAGTTAAATATCTGCGGTCAGGGATATCTACTGAGAGCAGAGGTCTGCTGCTGTAGATGCAGAAGGATACAGGCTATGTCAGGAAGAATGTGATAAGAATTTAAAGAAAGGAAAAAAACAGCAACATAAATTGGGTCAGGAAACTGTTCAGGTATAATTTTAGCAATAGCTAAAATTAGGAACACTGTTGTACATAGTACCAGTCTGCAAGACAGGCTCACACAGCTCACCATCAAATACTGCCTCACAGAAAGACCTCTGAAGAAAATTTTTGACTAGGTTAAGATTTTTTTTTTCAGCAGGGAAGTTATGATATCTTGAAAAGTAACAGAAACGAGCAAATGCCATTCATATGCCATTCTCACCTAATAAAGACTGCATCCTGGATTTTTACCACCACCCCCCCCACACACACACATACATATGTGGTCAGGCATTAACACAAATTTCCTAATTGAAGACTTAAAAGTGGTAGCGACAGCCAGGTAAAACTAGGGCACAGAGGCTTTTCTTCCACATGTTTCACCCAGAACCAGAGGCACCAAAGGAGGCTGAAGGGTGGGGGGACCTGGGGGAGAGGGGAGGCAAAGGGGAGGGGGGGCAGGTCCCTTGACCTTACTTTGCTTTATGGCAAAACTGGCCTTCAGGAGGATTTGGATTATCTTCTCCCCTTTCTCAAAAACTTCCTCTGCTGTGTTGTCCCACACAATGATGTCATCAATGTATTGCGAGTGTTCTGGAGCTTCACCCTTTTTCAGTACAGTCTGGATCAGTCCATGGCAAATAATGGGTCTATGTTTCCACCCCTGGGGCAGTCAGTTCCAAGTGTACTGGATGCCCCTCCAGGTAAAGGCAAACTGTGGCCTGCACTCTGCTGCTAAAGGAATGTGGGAAAATGCATTAGCAATGTCAATGGTGGCAGCACTTTGCTGCCTTGGACTCCAGTTCATACTGAAATTCTAGCATGTCTGGCACAGCAGCACTCAGTGGTGGTGTAACTTGATTCAGGCCACAATAGTCTACTGTCAACCTCCACTCTCCATTGGAATTACACACTGGCAATATAGGACTATTAAAGGGTGAGCAAGTCTTGCTGATCACTCCCTGTTTCTCCACCTTAAGTACAGATCTCATAAAGGGATAATAACTTTGTTAGGAATGTAGCCAGTGAAATTTCTGCCAATCTTCAATGTCTCAGTCAGGTAGTCTTTTAAAAAAAAGACGAAAAATATTGAAATAATTCAGTGTGTTAATAGATAAAAAATTGGTTTTGGTTATTACAGTCAAAAATTAAAACCTTTTATTTTTATCTATTTCTGTTGTTATTTTCAACGCAAGCAGAGGTGAATGTGAAAGAACAAGCAGAGGATGACAGCACTTGAGCATACAGACTTTAAAGCTGTGCTCTTTCTAGGATAAAATTATCCTAAGGCACCCAGAAGACTGAGGGAATAATTCATATTAGATAATTTCCCCATAAAACCTACCTGGTGTTAAGAACACCTATGCAAGACCAATGGTTGTAAATGGTAAATATTATTTTCTTTGGTCACTCTTTTCACTTGCCTCAAAACTGGAGCCAGGGTTCAGCTGTCATAAATCAGCTCCTTTGAAATGAAAAGTGTGTGTTGATTTATGCAGTTGAATATCTGGTCCACGAGCTTATTTTCCATGTGAAGATGTATGTTTCTTCTTCTACAAACCTTTCTGTAGTTGTTCAGGTGTAGTATAATCTACCTGATGAAGGATTTGGTAGGCTGTGCCATTAAACAGGAGCATCTCTCTTCTTGTTTTGTATTGTGAATTTGAGACATTTAGAGCCCTGAAGAAACCAACCTTCAGATACCAATATTAGTGATGAGTCTGTATTTTAAATAAGTGTTTGTCATGTCTTTGAGAAAACAGATTCACAATACATAATTTTAGATTATGTTTTTTCTCCTGGAATTTGTTTTGTTATATTAAATGTAGGCATATAAGTTTGTCATGATTTCCATTAAAAGTTCTTATATTTTAAGGGCTTTGACTATGAATTTTTTGGGAGTTAAAATTTCTTCAACTGAAATTTAATTTAAATTTTAATTTCATCCATTCTGTATTTTCATGAAATCAGTCTGACTTAAGACTATTTTAAGATTATCGGAAGGAAACTTCTACTTTCCAACACAGAGTTACATTTTGAGTGTATGTTTATGTTCACATCTCAAGAAATTACTTGAAAACTACCAAATTTTGCACAGATGTGGAGAATCACACATGATAACTTAGAGTTTCTCTAATTTCCCAAGGTTTTATACTTCAGAGTAAAGAAACATTCTATTTTTTTAAAGAATTTTATTTATGGTTTCAAAGAGTAAATGCATTGAGTCAGATCACCTGGTGTAAACTGGTGTAATTCCAGGAAGATGGTGCCAGTTTAAACCCAAATGGCCTATTCATACAGGTCATAGATTCATAGAATGGTTTGGGTTGGAAGGAACCTTAAAGATTATCTAGGTCCAACCTCTTTGCCATGGGCAGGGACACCTTCCACTAAAACAGGTTGCTCCAAGCCTTATCCAACCTGGCCATGAACACTTCCAGAGATGGGGCATCTACAACTTCCTCGGGAAACCTGTTCCTATATTGTAATTTTTAATACTGAATTACATGTTTTCAATGTGACAGCTGTTTCAGCATAGGAGTAATGGAATGTGGAATTAGGACTAAGCGGCAGGTGAAACACAGTTTCCTGTGCAGAAGAAAGAAGTCTTTGTATAAAGGCTCAATTTAAATGTCCCTAAATGTCAAACTGACAGTTCAGTAAATAAAAATTCAAAGTATTTTCTCCTAAAAATTGACCTTTTTTAGGAGTCCTTGAAAGTCCAGGGGCTTTAGTGTGCAATGGTTTTGCAGGCTTGGCTACAGGTTCTTTCCCAGGCATTTGTGCTGCTTCCCTCCCTCAAGTGGGGTTTGGCAAGAAAGGTCTTTAGGAAGCTCCACCCTTCACACACCACTTTGTCTAAGGATTTGGGTTTTGCTTCAAACATCTGAATTTTCAAGTTTTATTTAGGAAAAAAATTGAAGTAAAGACAATGAAATGTTATTCGGTTTTTCTATTGCAAAAAATAACTGAGCAGGGGGAAAAGAAAAAATCTTAAATCTTTCAGATATACTGCACTTCAGTGTTATTTTTACCAATATGATTAGAATAATTCAGGCAGAAATATAGATCTCTATTTTTTTAAAGTTCATAGTGTCTTTTAGTGTTTTTGCAGGATAATTAGGTCATTTTATCTGAGCTGCTAGAGTTGACTGGAGGACCAATCTTAACTTCAATGAAACAGGATTATATTTGGCAGTTATTATGCACTGTGTAATTTGTACTGTAGAAGCTACAATATTTGGGCTCATTGACAGAGATGGACAGTACCTTGCAAAACATGAGGCTAGAAACCAGTCTTTCTCACAAATTTTATTAGTCACATAGTGTTAGATCAGCAAAATGAAGGCACGTGGAAAATAGGCTTATTAAGTTAGAAGCAATCTCAAGTGTTCTGTTAAATTTCACAGACTGATTAGTCTGGACCATCAAAAGTTTTGCATCAAGGCTGTATCAGTCCTTCCATAGGAAGTTGCAGTTTGTACTTGCAAAAAATGTGATGTCTTCTGGAGGGGTGTTTATGGGGTGTGTGTTTGCTGCCTTTGCCTAATGTTAAGTTGTATTTACACAGGGAATTTTTTTTAACTGTCATGGCTATGTAAAAGTGTAGGGTGTGACGGTTTCCAAAAGCCTTCTGATACACTTTTGCAAGTAAAACTGGGGAAGGGATCTGTCTAATATATCTGCTTCCATAATTAATGAATCATTAGGTGGCATCAGGGAAAATAAATCCTATAATAAGATATAGAAGCCACTCCCCGATATTTTCAATGCACAGCCATGTTCCATGTGCCTTTGCTTAACACACAATGAAAAAGACTATTATGTCTTTATATATAATTTGGTAAAACAAATCCAAGATATTTTCCATCTAGTCATCAAAAAACCCAAAAGAGTGAATGTTGATCAACAAGACTTGAATTTTTGAGATCTCTTTTGATGTGATATATTAAAAATTATCTAGTCTGACAACAGATACTCATTTGATAATGTTGTTTTGATTTTATTATTTTATTATGGTTATAAAAACAAACACAAAAACTTTACTGTGTGAAATGAAGAAAAATGTGAAGAAAGTGGATTCACTGATAAAGTTCATTTTATGATTTTAGAATGTTGTTACACTATTTTTTTAATTGTATTTACAATGTATTCTTTGTCTAACCCTGTAAATTTTGAAATGTAACTACTGTAACCTCGAATAAATTTACATAGTAATGAAGTGTTTCATGTTGATAAACAACATTTTAAAAAGCACAGATCTCCTGCCCCCCATCCCCCCATGGGAATTGGTTTAGGGTTCAACTAGTTTATGCCATTTGAACTGTGCATACTTTATGAAACGGCAGCTCTGGGTCATGTTTTAAATAATAGCAGGGTTGTATTGCTTATATAAACAAGAAGGCTGTCAGCCTGTAGTCTTGTATATGAAGCCTTTCTGTTTGGATCAAAGTTACTTATGTGTCTACTGTAAAATATTTTGGGTAGTCACTTGAGATGAATCTTCTAGTTTTTGGCACACAAAATATTTCAATTACTATAATGATCATCTGATCTTAACATTTATATACGTATTAAAGTACATTCCATGTTTTGTGTAATCTTGAAGTAAATGGAGTTCTCTCTTAAATTTGTGTCAAGTGTAATTGAGGGAATTCTTAACTCTTATTATTTTAAAATGTCTCAGTATTCCCTTTTGTTATATAAAAATAAATCCAATATAGTTTAGACTACCAAGATTGAGACAAAGTAGTGCCTATATTCACAGTAAAGATGTAGAGGTGAGGCTGGAAGAAGCCGTGTCTCCTTGGGCTTGCAATTACCTAGGTGCCTCTCTTTAGCTGTTTAGCTTTTTAGCTTTTGCACATTTCACGAAAGCATTCCTGAACACTATTTTTAAACTTCTCAATAATTTACCAGTTAAAAATAGCTCAGTAATTTGAGGGGAGTGTTGTTTTCACCAAAGCTGAGCTCTTCTGCTTGTTAACCTTGAGCAAGCTGCAAATCTCTGCTTGCCTCAGTTTCCCCCATAGGCAAAAGGAGATTAATAAGCACCTCAGAGCTCCTTGAGATTCTCTAATGGAAAGCTTTATGTAAGAGTAAAGTGCTATAATTATTATTGCTATTATTATTGTACCTGTTATGTGTTTTATAAAGCTTAGGGTGATGTTCACACCTAAATAAAGCTCCATGTCTCCATTGGAGCCACTGACAACTCCAGAGGGTGATTCAGACCACGAAAATTAGGCATTTAATTTTGAAATTATTTTAATCAGGAAAGTCCTGGAGATTTCAGTCTTTTTCCTCTACTTTTAGAGAAAACATAGCGAAGTTTAAATCCCATTCCTAAAGCTGGAATTCATCTTGCTGAACTTCAGTGGTGTAAAAGTTAGGTGCCTTGGCTAAGGTGGCTGTCTAAGCTCTTTCTGTTTACTGGGGAAGGAGGGGAGATGGTGATGCTCCAGGCTGTAGTTTCCAGACTGAGATTACCTTACTCCTAACAACTTCTCTCTGGCTACAGTGGGAGTGAGGTTAGGTGATAAGCTTCACACAACATGCCTAAATTTAAGAAAGTTAAAGAGAAATAATAATTTAGAATCAGAGTCATGGAATGGTTTGGGTTGGAAAGGACCTTAAAGACCATCTAGTTCCAACCCCCCTGCCATGGGCAGGGTCACCTTCCATCAGACCAGGTTGCTCCAAGCCCCATCCAACCTGGCCTTGAACACTTCCAGAAATGAGGCAGCCACAGCTTCTCTGGGCAACCTGTGCCAGTGCCTCACCACCCTCACAGTCAAATATTTCTGTCTAATATCCAATTTAATCCTGCCCTCTTTCAGTTTGAAGCCATCCCCCCTTTTCCTATCCTTCCATGCCCTTGTCCAAAGTCCCTCTCCAGCTCTCTTGTAACCCCTTTAGGTACTGCAAGGTGTTCTAAGGTGTCTCCCCAGAGCCTTTTCTTCTCCAGGTTGAACAACCCCAACTCTCTCAGCCTGTCTACATTGACGTAAAGGTCTAAATTCCCCATTTAGGTTCTGCTAGCTAATATCTTGTTTCCTGTGCATTGATACACAGTTGTTGCAGTGGAAAAGTACAGTGCTTCTTATAGAATCGCTGCTTTTAACCTACAGCTGAGATTTTACCGTTGATTCTCATTTTTTTGCTTGTGTTGCCATTATAATAAAATAAGGGATAATAGTAGTGTGGATCTTACAGTACAGTTTAGACCACTGAATGTTGAGATGTGGCTCTATGAAACATGGGAGCAGATAGTAGATAAGAAATTATTTAATTTTCTATGTTGCAAGTTTAAAAGGAAGGTTGATATGTGTAGACATGAATTTTTGTGCATGTGACTTCTGATTCAGTTGTCCTCCGAATTCTTTAAAAATAAAAAATGCAGTCTTTCCCTACCCCTGTTAACATTAAATGTCAACATCTATATTTTGCTGATGGTATTTACTAACTTTCATCTTTGCCTTTTTCAAGAATTTTTTGCTTTAGAAATGAATTATATCACCAGGGATATGTACGTCTTCCAGCTACTTTGGCTTCTCAAAAGATGTGATTTTTCTTAAATGGTTTGTTTAAGCTATTGATCAGGGAACCTCCTAATTATGCTACATTAAGTTTTGATTCTGGCATGATTTGTTTTGGTGACTGTTTTTCTATACGTTGAAATCCTGTTACAATAAGTAATTGCAAGGAGTGGCTCTATTGTAAAGAAAAGATGATAAAGTACAATTTTCCTTGTAGTTAATCCTTTTACCTTTTCAACCTGAAAGTATTTTTAAACTTTATTTCCCAGCTGAAGCCAATTGTCCTTATTTCTTGGTACCACCCATTCACTTTGTATCACATCACTGGGTGATCATGTAGTTGGCTAGGGAAGTATTATTTATTTCCAAATTTAACTGCTGCTGTCCAATCATTATAGCACTGAAAAGGAAACAGGCTTTTGGGAACCATGGATTTTTTAGAGGATTTTTTATATGCCGTCGCTGCAACTTTCATCTAGTTGTAGTTGTCTACAACTTACTGTTTGGGGGTTTTTAAACACACATAGGCATTTATTGCTTATTTCTTCTTTTATACATGCTGAGAATCTGGGGATTTGTTGCACCATCAAGACCATTATCTTGGCTTTGTTGGTCATTTACTGGTGATAGGTATAGTTAACACTGGTTTTCAACCTTTGGTTTTCAAACCTGATCCTGAAAGGCAAGGCTGAGAAAAGCAAAAATAGATCTCAGCTGTTATTGCTTTGTAAATAGGCAGCTTGTGTTTTTTCCAGATTGTAAAATTGGTGGGTCTTACACTGACAAATATAATTACAGTATGTATATTATATTGAAAATATTTTTTGTCTGTTTGATGTATACTAAATTGAAGCAAAGTTATAAGCTGTTCTGTTTGGAAGTGTGGAAGATACAAGAGTGGAGCTACAGATAACAAGTTTATGCTTGTATTTCCTACTGATGAAGACTTTCACACAAGTTATTTCTATGGGTAGGTGATGAGAATATCACTCTGCATGTATGTGTGTTTATTATACATTTTTGCATGATTATACATGTAGGAGTGGTACAATTTTGACTTGAGACTATTGGTGCCATTTGTCCCAGTACAATTTTACTTGTGTAGACGTCTATCTAAATCCAAGTTTTGCTTCTGTTTTTGTACATCTAAGAAGTGAGAGAAACAAAGACCTGAAGGAACAGTACATAGCTCCTTAAATTTTAGATAACCTTTTGAAAAAATGGGCAAATAGTCAATATTGTACTTCACCCTTGTATCTTCTGCACTCAACTATTTATTTTTATAGCTCACATTATATATGTTCATGCTGAACTCTAATGATAAGACTGAAAGAAAACATGCCTCTCATGATTCAGTCCAGTTGTAACTTCTGCATGTAATTTAATCATCAGCTGTCACAAGTAATTAACTGAACATCAGCCAGCTTAATTTTGAACTTGGTATTCCATTATTTTGTAATTGCCTTTTAAAAATACAAAGATTGCCTTTCAGTTAATTATCAGGACTTCTTTTCCAGTCATAATCATTATCTGTTCATGCTGCAAACAGTTTGGTCTTTAATACATTGGCATTTAACTACCCATTTATTTTTGTCGGGTCAGTTTTAAGTTTGTAATATAACATCACTTTATGAACTTGTTGTTTTGGAGGCAGGTCTGATTGGAAATATTTTGTGAATTTCTTCATACCTTGTTGCAAAACTGATCTTTAGCATGAATTAAACAATATGGTCACTTTTCAATGAAGTGTGTTGCTAATCACAAAATAGGCGCTTCTGAAAATAGCAAGTTGAATTATGTTTCAGGCACCAAGTTACAAAAGAAACCAAAACAAAACCAAACCCAAAAAGAACCCACCCTAAAAACCTCAGGAGAAACAGCTTTTCAGAGAATTAAATTTGAAACTTATTTCTATTTCATCCTTGTTTTTGTTGATGAAGTCTTGACCCAAAGAAAGTTTTGATTCTCTAATTTGGGGAGTGGGAACTCCAACAGCTTTCATCCACTCTGAGCTGTAGCTGGGATGAGGCATTTGAGTTAAATCGCACATCCTTTCAGAATTATTTATCCATTCTCTCTGCTTCCACATTAAACTTTGTCTTGACTGATTTTTTTTTTTTTGAGCCTCTTCTGTTTTTAGCATGCTTTCCAATTATAAGTGATTTTCATTCATCACAAAGAATATAATTGGTCCTAACAAAATAGACCAAAAATAGCTTTTTGTTATTCCTCAAGAACAGATTTCAGAATCACATAAGCTATTTTCTCTCCCTCTTTCCTTCTTCACTTTGGTGGCCAAAAATGCATATGGTTATCATAGTGAATTAAAAGCATATTTATCACTGCACATTATAGTTTTGTTTCTTGTTATTCTCAATCTTTAAAAAAAACAACACCAAAAAACATTGCCACTTTGAAAAATTCCGCTACCTTTGACAGGTAAATGTTATGAAAGTTGCCTAATTTATTGTCACTGGATCAGTTATATCAAAAACTTTGTTTTATTCAATCAACCATAAAGTAATGTAAGGTCTCACTTGACTTTTGCAAAATTCTCTAGATAAATATTTTGTCTTGCCAAATTTAATGTCCTGTAACTTATTATTTCTGATTTAAACTGAAGTTTATCCTTTTAAGATTGTAAATGTAACGTCATCAGATATGGAGATGTTGATGTGTTAATGTAAAAGATAATACACAAATAACTGATAATTTCATAAATGTGGTTTTCTTACATTTGTGTTTTCTGTGTATGCAAAGGTTAAAATGTCTGTAATCTCAGACTATGTTCATTAACTGAAGTTTAATGATTCGTATAATGTATCACTATAAACTATAACTTTATGAGCTTCATGTAGGAGATTGCATTAATACTTAAATTATTGTAATTTGTACTTTTAGATGTGTTTTTCAGAGTATGATGACTTCTATGTTGCTTTTCTCTCCTTCTGCAGATGGACCTTCAGTTGTAGCTCACTATGATATATCAGACACAAACTCAGACCCAGAAGTGGTAAATGTGGACCATCTGTTGGCAGCTGCAGTAGTTCAAGAGCACAATAATTCTTTAGGAAATCAAGACTCAGTATCTACCTGGAGAACCAGAGGACTGCTAGATGAACTGAGTGCTGATACAGGTTTGTTTAAATTCTCTTCCTCTGACATTTGTTCCAACATCTCAGTTGGTGTCTCTCCCTTTCTTGCTTTCAGTATTTTTATAGTTTATAAAACTTTAAAAACTCCCTATGTGGATTTTGCAAAAAACAAGTACGGGTGCTTATTAAAAAGGTCTGATATTTATTCCAAAATATAACTCATAAAAATTGACAAAGATTCCTGCAATCTTTTTGACGCTAATTTTATTAATTATTTTTTCTCCTTTGTTTCCTTCTAATTAATACTTGGAACTTAGGTCTGGAGTTTTGGTGTTGGTTTTTTTTTAAATGAAAATGAGCTAGGCTTGTTTCTGAATGATTGATTATGATGACCCATGCCACCAGCTAGTAAACTGATCTGCTAAAGAAGAGTTCAGAGCCTGGGTTCTGAGGCAGAGTCAGTTGATTTCAGCTCAAGCTGGGTACCTCCAGAGAGGGACCCTAAACAAAGAAATCCCTGGGCCTTTATAACCTCACAGTCTGTGCACCCAATCTTCACATGCCCTGCATGCATCTCTTGGTCCAATGGTGATTTATGGTCTGGGGTCATCTAACACCTCATTGGATTCTTTCTTCATGTCCATATGGGCAGGCCATTAACTGCTCTTATCTTCCAGCTTGGGGCCCTCCAGGATCTCAACCCTTATCTGAAGGTATCCAGTCTTTCTCTGTTTACTCCCCAGTTTAGCTGATCATGCTAACAAACAGGGTTCATTTAAAGTTCACTTATGCCAAGCTTTGAGCAGGGCCCACCCATGCTAAACTAGGCAAGTTACAATGAAACTTAAAACTGCACAATTAATTTCTAATATTATATAAGTAAACCTAATTTAATCCCCAACAGGTCATAATCTCATTTTAAGTATTGGAATGGTCTGTGTGTGTGCTTTCTGTTTGCCCCTTTATTTATTTAAAATACAAGAATTAATTATTCCCATATTCCATCTGTTGCCTAAATGGCTGTGGGGAAAAAAAAGACCAAGCCAAATTAGGTAGGAGATAAAATAAGGATACAAAGGCTTTAATGAGCCCCCCAGATTTCTGGAATATACCAATGCCCGCTCTCAAATACAGGTGTTTACAGTTTTTATAATGATTTTCACCCAATCCCTGTCCAGCCACTGCCCAGGTTCTGCCCAGGTTCTGCCCCCCGCCACGCCTCTCGGGAATTGAGTCTGGGGGCATTTTGGGACCCCCTCTTCTTCATCTTCCTCAGAGCATGTAATGTTCTTGGAAGCCTTCCAGAACTCTAGGCCTGAAGGTTGTTGCGTCTATGGTTATATCTTCTTGCGTAGATTTTAGGGTGTTCTCTACAATTCTACCTTGAAAATGAGACTAAATAGGCCAGTGGAATTTAGGGGAATTGATATGGGAATGGGTTACAGAGTTTGCTATGTGTGGTTGGTGTGTTAAAGGGTAAAGGGATAATGTATTGCTACTTCTAAAATCTACATACACTATATAACTACTTCTAAAATCTACAAAATTTAAAAAAAAATCAAACCTCCAAGGTATCAGTGCCCTGAGCTGGAGGACTATGACTGCAAGAATGATCAACTCCCAGTCGACCCTGAAATTGTGCAGGATCTGCTGCTCCAGGTGGATTCTCACAAATCTACGGGGCCTGATGGGATCCATCCAAGAATCCTCAAAGAGCTGATGATGTAATCACAAAACCTCTCTTGATTTTTGAGTGGTCTTGGGAATCCTGAGAGGTCCCAGCTGACTGGAAGCTGGGGAACATTGTCCCGATTTTCAAGAAGGGCAAGAAGGAGAACCCTGGAAACTACAGGCCTGTCAGTCTCACTTCAGTGTCTGGTAAAGTTATGGAGAAAATTATTCTGGGAGATATTGAAAAACACCTGTGTTGTAGTTTTAGTTAAATGGTAAGGATTTTCAGTGATAAATATTTCATACCACCACATAATTTGGAGCTTGTGGACCACCCCCATCCAAGCTGGATCTGAGACTGCCCCCAGGGTCTCAGAACCCATTAGAAAGGTGGGTCCCTGGAGTCAAGCATCCTGGAAAATCAAAAATAAAGAGATAAAAGGCAGGTGCAGGCCAGAACTGCTCTCTCTGTACCTAGTTTTTGCTTGTTTGAGCACTGTGGACTCTCAGAGTCTTTGCCAGTGTTCAGCCATTCCTTCACTGTCCAACCGGGCTCAGACACAGGGTAACCACCATAGCACTGTCTTCAGAGAACTTTTGGAGCTATTTTGCAATAGTCCAAAGGCTACCATGCCAGCTCAGGATTCCCCTTCCTGGAGTCACCACTGCCTCAGCTGTAGCAGTTTTGCTCTATGACCCACACAAAGCGCTGCAGCCCCCCCGCTACCAAGACCTAGCCACAGAAACCCGATACACCCTAGAAGAGGGTACCATTGCCTTTGCAGAGCAAATAGGTTTGTAAAAAGCTCTAGCCACCGCTTTTCTGCCCTAACCTCGCCCGGAGCCAGCGGATGAAAGCCTCGCCACAGCTCCTGGAAGCAACTTTGGCCACTTTGTCTTTCTTGGGACTTCTGTAAAGTACTGTGGGATCGTGTTAGCTGTTTGGAGAAAAACCCTTTGAAAAACAAGGGCTGTAAACTGCTCCAGTTTTATGCTTCTCTAGTTATTTTGCGTCTTCGTTTACCTTGGATTATATGTGGGAATCTATATTTTATGTGGAAAAAAAGTTCTAAGTTGTTCGTTGCTTATCTAGCCTGCGTTCGGCCGGAGCTCCTAACATCTAATTGGTTGCAAATGCGGTTTCGAGCAACACAACCATGGGAGGAGAATATTAAATTTAACTGTGACACTTTTTCCTTTTTAAAAAGGAAAAAGGCAATCTGAGCAGACTTGTAATAATTTAACTATCTCCCCGATTCCAATATTGTAACTTTCTTTGCCTTGAGGTTATTGGACAACTACTTAAAAGGCCACTTTTTGAAAGACTTGGGGTTTTTTTTTTAATTTTTTAGGTTTACGTTGTGTAGCTTATAGGGAGAGCTTCCACCTTTGTTAAGTAGCATCTAATTGTATTTATGTCTTTGTTAATAGCGGAACAAGGCAACTTGTCTTAAAGTTTGTAGGTACCTTTGTGAAACCATAGCTGTAGTAACTTTGTTAAACAAGGTCTTGGTTGTAACTAGTTACACACTTTAAACCAGTACAAAGTACCTAACAGCATTTCAAAGGCTGAAAAATCTTGTGTGTAGAGGTTCTATAGCATAAGTCAGTCGTGTTTGGTATTGTGGGGTGTTTTTTTTTTTACTGTTAAGTAATTCTAGCTTTTAAAAATGCATGAGTAGTCAATCTTTGAACCCTTGACCATCTCTTTAAAAATGTACAATTTCTCCTAATTCCTTTTCCCAAAGGTTTTAATTGGTTTCAATTCTCCTCTGGTACTTGTCAAGCATAAGGCCAAAAAATAGGCCAGCCCTTGCCTATAAGTGAAACTATTTTCAGTTTTCAAGCTCAAGTTTTAAGTACAAGCAGTAATAGCTCTCCCCTTAGAACAGCAGACAAACATTAAATTAAAAATATTTCTCTTAAAGTATCTTACATTGCTTAAGTCTATTAAAAAATGTAATGTTTGACCTTGAGATGGAAACTGAGTATGGTGCTCTTCTGAGGTCTTTATCTTGTGGTTCTGCTGCCCTAGTTAACACCTGTAATTACCGTGTTTGTGATATAAGAGCTGAAAGTCAGGCAGTCACAACAGTGCGGCTTTTCCTGTTGCCCTGTGTAGTGGGTTGACCCTGGCTGGATGCCAGGTACCCACTAAAGCCGCTCTTTCCCTCCCCTCTGCAACTGGACAGAGGAGAGAAAATACAATGAAGGATTCATGAGCTAAGAGCCAGGAGAGGTCACTTACTGATCACCATCACGGGCAAAACAGACTCAAAGTGGGGATACTAATTAAATTTATTACTAACAGGATCAGAGCAAAAGAGTGAGAAGTAAAATAATCTTAAAAACACTTTCCCCCCCCACCCCTCCCTCCTTCCTTCCTTCCTTCCCAGTTCTGCCTCCTCCCCCCAGTGGTGCAGGGAGATGGGGAATGGGGCTTACAGTCAGTTGTTTCCCCTGCTCCCATGGGGTCCCTCCCACGGGAGACAGTCCTTCACAAACTTCTCCGGCATGAGTCCATCTCACGGCAACAGTTCTTCACGAAACTGCTGCCATGTGGGTCACTTCTCCATGGGGTGCAGTCCTTCAGGAGCAAGCTGCTCCAATGTTGGTCCCCCACAGGGCCACAAGTCCTACCAGCGAAACCTGCTCCAGCGTGGGCTCCTCTCTCCACAGGCTGCAGGTCCCTGCCAAGACTCTGCTCCAGCATGGGCCTCCCACGGGGCTGCAGGTGGATCTCTGCACCCCGGTGATCCTCCATGGGCTGCAGGGGGACAACCTGCTCCACCATGGTCCGCACCACAGGCTGCAGGGGAACCTCAGCTCTGGCACCTGGAGTACTTCCTCCCCCTCCTTCTCCACTGACCTTGGTGTCTACATTGTTGTTCATATGTTCTCACTCTGCTCTTCACTGGCTGCAATTTGCATCTGCACAATAACTTTCTTTCCCTTCTTAAATATGTTTTCACGGAGGCGTTGCTATCACTCCTGATTGGCTCAGCCAGCAGTGGGTCTGTCCTGGAGCAGGCTGGCATTGGCTCTACCAGACATGGGGGAAGCTTCTAGAAGCTTTTAACAGAAGCCACCCCTGTAGCCCCCCCGCTACCAAGACCTGGCCACAGAAACCCGATACACCCTGGAAGAGGGTACCATTGCCTTTGCAGAGCAAATAGGTTTGTAACAAGCTCTAAGAGAGTCATTAAGTTGCTTGTCATATATTTGTGAAGCCCACATATCTCATACCACCCCCACCCCCCCCGTACATGTATGATACCAAAGCAGTGAGATGAAGTGTGGAGAACTCAACTGTCTGACAGCAATCATTTTTGAGTATAATTTTCTAATTATTTCTCACCTCTAGGGACCTAGAGCAGTCTGGTGTTGGCAAAATAAGCTCCAAAGGGGGTGATTATATGGCTGCTAAAGGCTAATAAAATACTGCTTTTTGTGGTTCTGATATACCAGTAACACTAGTGTTCTGTCTAGGGAATTAGGAGGAGGGACAATGGGGGTGATGGAAGATAGTACGTGAGTTTGGGCAGCTGGTATTTATGCCCAAGTATGAGGATAACAGTTCTGACTTATTTTTAAACACTTGAATTTTTAATTATAATGTGTTGACTATTTCTGTTTGCTCTTTAGCCTAATTGTTAGTTGACATCATGAAGAGGGGCAATGAGAAATTCCTGAGATATCAGGAAGAGGAAAGCAGCTGCAGTCTTACACATTCAAGTGTATGATGTGTCTTGCAGTACAGCCTAGGCATCTATACTTTTACTCAATAAGTGCATGCAGTCTGCCTGCCTAGTAGAAACTAAAGTGCACAAACAACCTGGGAAATGAGTGAATACGTTAAACTAGGTACTGCAAAGGGAGGGTAAAAGGGAAGCAACCTGATGCCAACCAGAAAGCAGTTGAGAAAGGGATCACAACGCAAAGAAACTAAGCTCTGCTCTTACTGATAAAACAGAGATAGGAAAGATGTTTGTGTGCATTTCACAAATGGGCAGATCACGCTGGCAGCTGACACTGTGGAGGAGGTAGGGATTAATGAGGTACGATACGATTGAATGAACAAAGAGAAAATATAGAAAATCATGAGGGTCTTTGAACGCTAAACCTTAGGGAGATAAGTTGATATAACTTGATCTTGTTATAATGGGATCTCAGTGTAACTTGGTCTTGTGAGTGAACTGGTGATTGGTAACCATCTTGGCCACAGCGACCACAAAGCGATTGAGTTTAAAATCTCTGACAGGAGGAAAAGTGCCATCAAAACTTCAACCTTGGGCACGAGGAGAGCAGACTTCAGGCTGCTCAGGGAATCAGTGAGTAAGGTCCCCTGGGAAAACACTTTTGAAGGTGCTGGGGGTCCACCAGGGCTGGTCATTTTTTAAACATCACCTCCTAAGGGCACAGGAGCAGGCAATTCCAAAATGTCAGAAAGCAAGCAGGCGAGGCAGAATGCAGGTTTGGCTGAGCGGGGACCTTCTGGAGCTAAGGCAAAGGAAGAAAGTGGAAGCAAAGTAGGATGACATGGGAGGAATACAGAGATGCTGTTTGCCGCTGTAGGGTGAAAATTTGTGCGGACAAAGCTCAACTGGAGTTGAAGCTGGCCAGAAATGTGGGGGGCAATGAAAAGAGGGCTTTAAAATACATTAGTGGCAAAAGGCAGTGCAGAAATAACATTGGCCCATTCCAGGATGAGGATGGTCACCTCCCAAACAGGGGCATAGACAAGGTAGAGATGTTTAATGCTTTCTTTGCCTCTGTCTTCAACATTGATGACAGGCTAAGGGGGTCCCAGAGCCCTGAGATGGAGGACTGTGGCAGGTAGAATGATAAAATCCCAGTTGACCCTGAAGATGTGTGGGATCTGCTTCTGCAGCTGGATCCCTATAAGTCTATGGGACCTGAAGGGATTCATATAAGAGAATACTCAAAGAGCTGGCTGATGTCATTGTGAGCCCTCTCTTGATGATTTTTGAACGGAGAGGTCCCATCTGACTGGAAGCTGCCAAATGTCCCAATTTTCAAGAAGGGCAAAAAGTAGGACCCTGGAAACTACAGGCCTGTCAGTCTCAGTACAGTGCCTGGTAAAATCATGGAGAAGATTATTCTGGGAGTTATTGAAAAACAAAGGACAACACAGTCATTGGTTGCAGCTAGATTAGCTTCATAAGGGGAAAGTCCTGCTTGTCAAACCTAATTTCCTTTTATGACAAGGTAACTCACCTAGTTGATCAAGGGAAGCCAGTTGATGTAATCTTTTTGGATTTCAGTAAAGCTATCGATACTGTCTCTCACAGGATCCTTCTGGACAAAATGTCCAGCACACAGCTGGGTAAAGACATCATGCAGTGGGTGAGCAATTGGCTCACGGGTTGAGCACAGAGGGTAATAGTGAATGGGGTAACATCAGACTGGTGACTTGTCACTAGTGGGGTTCCGCAGGGCTCCATCTTGGGCCCTGTGCTCTTCAACATCTTCATAAATGACTTGGATGCAGGACTGGAAGGGATTCTAAGCAAGTTTGCAGATGACACAAAACTGGGAGGAGCTGTTGACTCCCTCAAAGGCAGGGAGGCCCTGCAGAGGGCCCTCGACAAATTAGAGGACTGGGCAATCACCAACCATATGAAGTTCAACAAGGGGAAGTGCCGGATTCTGCATCTGGGATGGGGCAACCCTGGATGTACGTGCAGACTGAGGAATGCACTGCTGGAAAGCAGCGCGAGGGAAAGGGGCCTTGGGGTCCTGGTTGAGGGCAAGTTGAATCTGAGTCAGCAGTGCCCTGGCAGCCAGGAGGGCCAACTGTGTCCTGGGAGGCATCAGGCAAAGCATCACCAGCTGGTCGAGGGAGATGATTGTCCTGTTCTGCTCTATTCTGCACTGGTGCGGCCTCACCTTGAGTACTGTGTGCAGTTTTGGGCACCACAATATAAGAAAGATATAAAGCTCTTTGAGAGCATCCAAAGGAGGGAAATGAAGATGGTGAAGAGCCTTGAGGGGAAGCTGTATGAGGAGTGGCTGAGGTCACTTGGTCTGTTCAACCTGGGGAAGAGATTGAGGGGAGACCTCATTGCAGTCTACAACTTCCTTGTGAGGGGAAGAGGAGGGGCAGGCACTGATCTCTTCTCTGTGGTGACCAGCGGCAGGACCCAAGGGAATGGTATGAAGCTGTGTCGGGGAGGTTTAGGTTAGATATTAGGAAAAGGTTCTTCACCCAGAGGGTGGTTGGGCACTGGAACAGGCTCCCCAGGGAAGTGGTCACAGCACCAAGCCTGCCAGAGTTCAAGAAGCATTTGGACGATACTCTCGGGCACATGGTGTGACTCTTGGGGGCTGTCCTGCACAGGGCCAGGAGTTGGACTTTGATGATCCTTGTGGGTCCCTTCCAACTCAGCTGATTCTGTGAATTCGGAGAAGTTCATGTAGCTCATAAAAATTGTTCAGCTTCACTAAGTGCTTGGAACTCTTCACTAACAAAGGAGTTAAACGACGTGAAATGCTTCCGTGTTTTGGATGCAGGGAGCTAACAGGGAATATTTCCTATCGACTTCATCCTGCAGCCTTGTATGCCAACTTATTGCCTTCTTTTCCACTAGTTTTTTTAATACCCATGTTAAGATTTTTAGGTGCATAAGACTACTGTTTTGCCTGTCCTGGTAGGTCTGAGCTACTTTTCACTGTCTGTAAGGCCTAAAGAAATACAAGTATGTGGCTGATTTTGAAAGAGATGTTCCGTTATTATAGAGTCGACAAGAGCATGATTTGAATATGAGAATTTCTGTTTCACTATTTTCACTGTGGTCTGTGGCTGGATGCTGTTCCAGGCTTTTTGAAGCTAGACAGTGTTTTCCAATCTCACAGGTTGTAATGGGTTAATGTGACCGGGTTTTGATATTCAATGGGATTGAATTAATACTCCAGACTTGATGCTCTTTTTTTTTTTTATCTCCCCTTTTGCTGGGGAAATTGTATATATTATTTATGTCTCCTGTTGCTAATCATTAGTTTTATTCTTACGAAAGCTCTGCCAGCTGAGCCACCTTTCCCTAAATCAAGAGCAATAATGCAAAAAATCATTTTAGGGTAATTGGTGCTTTTATTTAGGGATAAGTAAGGTGTCTCAGTTTAACGAGACAGAAATGTTTGCTAAGGAGGGCGGGATAGGAGAAAGCCCAAACTCCTCCCTCTGAGTAATTATAGCTTTGAAATTAAGAGGCTTCGGTCGGAAAGGTGTGGAAAATAACAGTTCTTTACATATATATGTGTGTGTGTAAGACAGCAAAACCACCAACAATTCCATAACCAAACTTCCACCAAAAACGATTAAGTACTTTTTTGCCTTTCAGCGCAGTTATAACCACAACCAGCAGGGGGCGCTGGCATGCCTCGGGAGTCAGGGGCTGCAGTCACCAGGTAGCGCTGCTGGGCTTCCGGAAGAGCAAAGGCTGCAGTTGCTCACCGATGGTCGGCAGGTGGCGCTGTTGGGCTCTGGTGGCCACTGTGGGGTCCGGCTAGTGGGAGGCAGCTGAACGAGGGCCACCCCCGACGGGGGAAGGGAGAAGGGGAAAGGCTGGTTCCTCCTGTGGACTCACGCTGACAAAGACTGGCTCTGGCTGGAACTCCTCTTCCTTCTTCGTCAATGAGGTGTAAACTGCCACCGGCTCGGAGAAGGAGGAGGAGAAGGGGAAGAACAGCCTTTCCCCTCAAAAGTTCCTCCGCAGATGGCACTGGCTTCTCCAACGAAGTCCGAGGCAAGTCCAGGCAGTGGGCAGAGCAGGACATGAGGGAACAGAGGCAAATCGGGACCTCCCTCGGGGCCAAAAGAAGCTAGTGACTTGGCTGAAAAAAATGAACCTGGAGCCCCTCACCTCCACACCACTCCCTGAGTCTGGGCAAAAACAAAGTCCCACCCCCAGAGGAAAAGACCAGAGCTCTCCCTTTCCCCCACCTGTGGCTACAGGGGGGATGGAGTTTCCCTTGCGCAATTTAGCTGGTGTGCCGAGGTTATTTAGCATTTCAATGAAGCAGTCCTTAAGTCCCAAGTCCCGGGCTCGCCTAACAATGGAGTCTTAGCTTACTAGCAAGAAGCTGTTGGTATGGGAAAATTCACCAGGAAAAAATAAAAAAGTATAAAACTATAACATAAGGGGGTTTTTGTTTGTGGGTTTTTTGTTGTTTGTTTGTTGTGCTTTGCGGGTTTTTTCCTCCTATCAGTACTTGCATGGTACTGCTGAAAACTACCTTTTAATTTTCTTTGCTCTTTTCATAGCTGGTAACTTGGTATCCTCTTACAAACTGTGGTTTAATTTCTGTAATCAAATATATGCAAAGTCTTCTGTATGTCACGGGAAAGAAATGCCTATTTCCTGGTCTGTCTGTTACCCTCTTGAAGTAGAGGTTGAATTTCTTCACCTCTGCCACTGGGAGTAAATACTGTAGAAAATATCTGATAGTAAAACAGTAAAACCCACGTTAGAGACATTATTCATAACGCACATGCAACTGGCTTTTTGTCCCAGTCAGTTCTGGTTTTCTGAAATACCCAAAATAGCTTTTGTTCATTTGTAGAATCAACCTGTATTTGCTTCATGCTATTTTTTCACCTTTTGTTTGTCAAAAGCTTATTCTAAATTAACCCTCTCCTGCATTGTCCTTTTTCTTTACCAGGCTTCGTTCTCCTTCCATGACAGACTGTGCCACGGTCCATCTTATTCTTCCAGTGCTCACAGACATTTGTCTACGGCTGCGGCATCCTATGAGAATTTTATCTTTTCTGTTTGTGCTGGTTTTGGCTGGGGTACAGTTAATTTTCTTCACAGTGGCCGGTATGGGGCTGTGTTTTGGATTTGTGCTTAACACAGCACAGGGTTGATAATGTAGAGATGTTTTTGTTACTGCTGAGCAGGGCTTACACAGAGCCAAGGCCTTTTCTGCTTTTCGTACTGCCACGCTGGCAAGGAAGTTGGGAGGAGACACAGCCGGGACAGGTGACCCAAACTGACAAAAAGGATATTCCATACCGTATGACATCATGATCAGTATATAAATTGGGGTGGATGTTTGGAGTGATGGCATTTGTCTTCCCAAGTAACTGTTGCGTGTGATGGGGCCTTGCTTTTCTGGAGATGGCTGAACACCTGCCTGCCCATGGGAAGCAGTGAATTAACTCTTTGTTTTGTTTTGCTTGTGTGCACATCTTTTGCTTTCCTGATTAAACTTTCTTTATCTCAACCCATGAGTTTTCTGGCTTTTACCCTTCTGATTCTCTCCCTGATCCCACTGGTGGGGGAGTGAGTGAGCGACTGTGTGGTACTTTGTTGCTGGCTGGGGTTAAACCACAACATCGTTGCGTTAGTTTCTTAGGAAAGCTCAACTAAGGAAGAGAGTGTTAGGATTTGTAAAGATATAGACTCAAAGGTTGGTTATCTTGAGATAGCTGTGCTCTTGAGTATGGTTCAGTGGCATGGGTGAGCTTTCTTGGTGAGAAGGTAGTGTGTTGCTTTCCAATGAAGCTATATCTGTTGCTTACTGAGTCCCGAGACCACTGTCACAAGTGCTTTCTTCTTTAGGAACACTTTGGACATGTAAAGATTGTGGTATTGATTGTTAACAATCTGGTGGATGCTGAAATCAATTGGCACCTCTTATTACTGGTCAAAAAAGATCAAGGGTTTGGTGTCAAGAGCAGCCCAACAACAGTTGGTATCTTACTATCAAATTTTCATAATTTGAATGTAACGTGACTTTGCCTTTAGTGTATTGATGCCATTTATTTTTCAGTAGTATACCTACTGCAAATCCGTGTTGCAATATTTAGATTTTATACTATGAGTTTAATAATTAAAGAAACAAATGAATAATATTGGTGGCTTGTGGATGAGAAAATGACTTGAGGGTTTTGGTTGGCTTACAGCTCCTTTGCAGCCTTTCTGTAGAATTTGGGCATGTCACCAGACCTCTCCGTTGGCCTGACCATATGTCCTGGTTTCAGCAGGGATAGAGTTCATTTCTTCTCGGTGGCTGGTACAGTGCTGTGTTTTGGATTCAACATGAGATAATGTTGATAACACACTGATGTTTTGCTTGTTCCTAAGTAGTGCTTACCCAAGTCAAAGACTTTTCAGTGTCCCATGTTCTGCCAAGTGAGGAGGTGCACAAAAAAAAGCTGAGAGGGACCATAGCTGGGACAGGTGACCCAGCTGGCCAAAGGGATATTCCAGACCATAGAATATCATGCCCAGTATATAAACTGGGGCAGTTACCTGGAAGGGGGGCCGCTCACAATTTGGGGATGGGGTTTGGCATCGGTCAGTGGGGAATGAGCAATGGTATTGTGCATCACTTGTTTTTCTTTTGTTTTCTCTTTCTTATTTACTATTATTACTATTATTATTATTGTGTTTTGCTTTGTTTCAATTATTAAACTTCTCTTATTTCAGCCTACAAGTTTTACTTTTGTTTCTCATCCCCATTCTACGGGGGGTGGGGTGGTGAGCGAGCGGCTACATGGTGCTTAGTTGCCAGCTGGCCTTAACCATGACATCCTAAAATGGGTATGTTACTGCTCTATTCCAGGAAGATACTGTCTTAAAGCCAAGACATTCATTGGTGTTGAATTAAAGTATTTGAAGCTTTAAAATACCTGAGAGTTGGTTTTGTTTATTTCCTGTGGCAAATATGTATAAAAATGTCTGATCTTAAAATAATTACAAACTGTAGTCACTTGATATCTTGTAACTCATCTTCATTGAATGGCTGTCTTAAGTCCATACCACTTCTAGTTTGGTGCCTTGAGCTCTTAGATAGCTGTAAGAGATTGGGAGATGCTGGCGAGTCCCTGCGTGAGCTTGCAGAAGTGCCCACAAGACAGCCCGGGCAGTTGTAGTGTCAGTTAAGTAGGCAGCACTGTTACTGGAAAGGAACATTACACAGAACTTGACAAAACAGCTCTCTTCTCTGCTGAGAGTATCTCTCCTTCTGATGTCCAAGTAGAAGCCATTGTCTTTTTTTGTTCCTCCCAAAAAACCCAAACTAGAAGTTATCTTTTTTAATTGAAATTCTATTTTGATTTTTTAAATAATTTATTTTCTGTAAAAGAAATTATTTTGTCTGTTTTGTGAGGATGCAAGTATTATTTAATATGTCCCAGCATAGCTTTACTAATATGGGTGAAGAACCTTCCTAGAAGTACTTGGCAGAAAAAACAAAAACCTGCTACACTCGTATTTAGAGAGGACTTGTTATTTGACAGACTGATAAACTGGTTATCGCTGAGAAACTGTAATTAAAAAATACTACTATATATGGGACTTGAGAAAAACAGATATTTTTTCAAGTATTTGTAATAATGTTAGATGTGTGAAACAGCACGGTGAGAAACTGATGGGTTTATTGGTTTTTATTTCATTTTCTGGCTTCCCCTATTAAAAAAAATATTCATTTTCCTCAGTGTGTGATATTTCTGTTCAGCCTATAGGCTTTGTTTGCCACAGTATCATTGAGTTTGATTTATTGGCATTAGATTGTCCAGTTTCTTTATGTCAAAGAGGTTTAGGCACAGTCTCTCTCAGCATTGTCATAAAATAACAGCTGGAAATCCTAATTACATTGAATTTTCTTGATGCAAGTCAGGCTGTGTTCACATTTGTGTGATAACAGCATCACTAGAACTATTGAGACTTGATAAATCCAGTGGCCATCCTGTATCAGGTGATAAACAGAAAGTTGGATAACTTGATCTAATAAGATTTTCCAGTTGCATTGTTTCAGTCTTTTTTTTTTTTTTTTTATCTTGGGAAATTCCTTTTTCAGCTGCTTTCTGAGTTGTGTAAGTTGTTAAACATTAGCTGTATTCGCATTTTCCCCATCTATAGGTCATTTGGATCCAGGCTTCCTTGCAGGTGACAAAACCTCTTCTAGTAATGTCCAGATCAATGAAGAAATTAATATTGCCTCTTCTGATAGTGAAGTAGAGATTGTTGGAGTTCAGGAACATGCCAGGTATGAATTCCTTTTTCTTGCTCTAATATTTCATTTTATCCCAATATCTGTATTGCCAAAATTAATAAAGAAAAAAATGCTGACTTTCACTTCTGTAGTTATCCATCCATGACTGATGCCCAAAAGGTAGCAAATGTTGCACTTGTTTTTTTGCTGGTCACAGTGATATCAGAATGTGTTTTTCTTTAGAATATTACCAACTTGATAAGTGTAAGGATAGAATACTCTTCTGGAAGATTTCACTACGAGGAGATAGAGTTATTCTCTTAAGAAAGCTTTCCTGCCTAAAAGAAGCATCTTTCTCAAAGACAGTTTTTTATGTTTTCTCTCCCTGCATTCCAGAGAGACTCTCAGGCTCTCTATGGTATGTGAGGAGAGAGATAAACACTCACAGATGTGTAACACGGTGAGTTCGTAGGATGCCAAAATTGAAAACCAAGACACTGCTGAAAGCTCAACAATAAACCCAATATTTATTACAAAAGTGGCAAAGCAGATGGGAACCCGAGAGACAGGAAAGGAGAGGAGTGAACTAAGCTCTCAGTGAAACCCCCACTCATGCAGGTGTGTTTTATGAAGTTGTCTTACCGACCCCAGAATGACTAGAATTCCCCATAGCAGATGCTGCATCCTCGGAGGGTCAGCAGGCTCACAATGATAGCAGGCGTCCCCGCAAAAGGCAATGTTGTCCTTCATGTGAAGCTTGAGAGAACCAAGCACGAGCCACTTGCATTTTTATCCAATTAACCATTGACATCTACCTGTGACGGTGTGGCCAGCGCAGTCCAGCTAGAGGCCTTCGGTTCTCCCCCCCCCCCGTTATGTAAGCATACCCCTTCAGCGCATGTGTGAGAACTTTGGAATTCCCCGATCACATGCACTGTTTCACTGAAGGGGTGTTATCTATTTGGGTCTGGGGGCTTTACTTCATCCTCTCCTCTTCAGTTTCTCCTTCAAATGTCCTCTACAGACAATGAGCCAATCACAGAACACCAATTAAAATAGTTAATACAAGAAACTGTCTCTCCAAGGATGAAGCTCCCATTTATCAGTGAACTTGGCAGGCAAAGAACAAAACTTTCACAGGTGGCTGGGCCAAACACAGACCAAAAAAAAAAATATCAACATTCCCTGATATAGACATGTAACACTCACAGACATGTAATGGGCCTCCAAGGTGAGGAAGGGGAGGGGGGCAACGATGCTAAAGCCCTGAGAACATGGACTGTGTCTTTCTCAGGCCTGGTGTTTGAAGCGCCATTAGGAATTTTCTTTTAAGTCTAGTGTTCTTGACTTTGGAAATAAATTTTCCTACAATCTTTCCACTGCTTGGTATTTCAGGGGTACCTGCGTGTTATCTTGCTTCACAATAAATATTCATATTAATATTGTGATTTGATATCAAACATTAACAGGTTAAATATATGCAGTATAAAAATGCCAAATATTGAGATATCAAATGTATATACATCAGGAATTCAGACTTTAAAGGCGTAGTGTGAAAATGCACATAAAGAAACTAAAATAGTTATGTGGGTTCTGGTTTCCTTTAAAAATATTAACTCTAAGCATTTAATCAGCTTCCACTTTATTTAATTCATCAGTAGTTGTAAAATTACTATTAACTTTTCAATAGCTTATGTCATAAGATAGCCCCTTTAGATTGAAAATCGTATCTTTATGAATCTTGGTTTTATTTCAAGATACAAGAGTTCAAATCTCCAAAGTAGAGGAGGGTAAGGAAGCCAGAGATTTCTCTCAAGCTTGGATAGAAAGCTGTCCAGCTGTGCTTCAGTTGTTATTCTTGCTAGGCATTTTTTGATGTATTCTTCATCTTTAGTCTATGATCTTTCCTTGGCTTAAGATATTATGAAGCAGTTGAACAAGACTGGCATTTTCATATAGTATGGAATGTTAATTTAGTGGAATAAAATCAAGTTAAAACAGTATACAGACAAGCTCCTTCTAAAACTAGTCTGCTGCCTGGTGGAGGCTTGGAGTCAGAAAAGGGATGTGAGGGACAAAGAACAGAGCTGTTCTTTGTTGTCCCTTCACCATATCTTTCTTGAGGAAAGGGAGAAGGAAGGTGTGCAGGACACAATTTCCCAGACAGGAAACGGTACAGATAGTATGGGCATAGTCCAGTTCTGTTGGTTATGAAAAAAGGAAATTTTAAGGTCCCAAAGGAAGAGATATTTAGTCTTCACTTTTAGAGTAGTGAAAGTCCTTGCATGGCTAACTCTTTTGAAAGGTACTAATTTTTTAGGTAGTAACTCTCCTGCTGTTTATCCAGCAGATCCAGAGCTTGGAGGATCTTTGTGCTAATAAGCAGTGTGGACTTGTCCTCCAATGCTAGTTTGTGTAAATCTGTCTAGCACTATGTACACACAACTCTTTTGCTTGTGGTCCCCTATTCAAAAGCTTTCCATGCTGCTTGCATTGATAATGTTTACCATGTATAAGGATGGAAATGTGAAGTAAATGCAGAATTGCTGTTTAAAATCAGTTTTAGTAGATATGGACTGAAATAATTTCCGCAAAGACAGACTTAAAGCACGCTTTTGTGCTTTCCTTTGTTCATGTAACCATGTACCACCTCCCACAGACTAGTTTTTACTGGCTTTGCTGAATACTCACATACTTCAGCTGTTCAAATCCTATTTAGAATTTTATTTCTCTTGCAGGTCTAGGCTTGCAACTATGAAGTATTGATGGGTTTCTGACAGGGTTGTCTTTTGGAAAAGGTTTAGGTTTCTGATCGGTATTTTTTGCATGCTTAGTTAGTATGGTGTTTGGATTCTGTTCTTTTGCTCACACTGTTTTTTATCATGTTCTATATTCCATGTCATTATTGGACTGGTGTGAGTCATGGCACCCTAGAGTTTGTCCATCATTTGTAGTTTTTCAGATTATTAGTATACTGGTACTGTTTCTCATCATTGGAATATTACTTGGCATCTACTTAGGACACCAAGTAATTTTTTTAAATTTGTTTATTTTTTCCAGTTATACTTAAAAATATTTCTTCTTAAAAGAAAGCTTTAAAAGAAAGAAATCACCTACATTTTTTAGAGTTCCAGTCTCTTATTACTGATTCTTTGTAGTTGTGGACTTTTTAAGTATGTATTTTTTTAAGACTGAAGAAGTAATAAATAATAATGGCCAGTCTTCACGAGTGAAGATCCGGGGAAGGTCTTTACACCTTCCAGCCTGCGCATTGGATTTTTTAGGTGAGACACAGTGTGCGCGGAACTGAGCCCACCCTTTAATCCTAAGGTTCATCTGCCGGGGCCAAGCGAGCTTGGACGGTGGCAGCGAGGTCCTTAGGACGTAGATGGGTTGCCTTTAAGGGCTAACGAGCTCCATCTGCCCGGGAGTGGCCCTGACCGGGAATCGAACCTGGGCCTCGGCGGTGACAGCGCCGCGCCCTTAACCACTAGACCATAAAAAAGTAATTCTAAACATCACATCCAAAACTAAATAGCATATCCAAGAAGACAATGAGACATATTCAGAGAACTTATAGCTCAGAGAATAAGATTTTTCATTCTATGTCATGAATCTCTAACCAGAACCAAGAGAGATGAGCATAATCTAAGTAGTTCTGGAGAAAATAAATTGCATGACCTTAAAATAAATAAATTAATTCATTAAATGTAAATGTCAGGGACATTTGGGCAATGCAGAAAATTTGGGTTCCTGAAATACAGTACATGTGCCTTCACAAAGAAATGGGAAAAGCTTACCTCAGCAACCAAAACACCTCCAACTTATGTGTGCAGCCACTACCAGTGCTTACAAGAGCAAACCAATTTTTGGAGCACCAGGTATAAAGTTTTACTAGTGCTTGTTTAAGATTTACAGCTGGAAATGGAGTGATCATCTTAAAGACTCCAGTAAATTCTTGTCATCGCTTCGTATAACAAAATTAGTGTAATGGGTTTATGTGGTCGAATTTTGATAGCAGGGGGAGGCTATAGAGGGGTGGCTTTTGTTAGAAGCTGCTAGAAACTTCCACTGTCCTATGAAAAGCCAATGATAACCAGCTCCAGGAGGGATTTCCTGCTGCAGACCAAGGTTGAACCAATGAAGTGCGCTTCTGTGATAACATTTAAGAACAGAGGAAGAGAAGGTTGATGCACAGAAGAAATTCCAGCCCAGAGAAGAGCAGAGGAGAACATGGGATAACAATGCAAACTCCAAGGTCAATGCAGCAGGGGGGGTGGGGGTGGGAGGAGGGGCCCAGGGGCCCCCCTCTTCCCCTCCAACAGGGGAAAGACTGAGAACTGAGGCCCCTGCCACTGGTGGAAGACCATTGGGGTGCAGAGCCCCCCCCCTGCAGCCCATGCTGGAGCAGGTGGATGCATAAAGGAGGCTGTGACCCCTGATGGGAGGTCCTGCAGGAGACCTGTGGTCCATGGAGAGAGAAACCCACACTGGAGCAAGTTGTCCCGGGTAGGACTTGTGGCCCCAGTGGGGGGACCCACATCGGTACAACTCAGTCCATGAATGACTTCACCCCCTTGAAGGAGTGACTCATGGGACAGCAGATTGGGAAGAACTGTTACCCGAGGGATGGACTCATACTGACTGTATCCCATGGGAAGGGACCCCACGGAAGCAGGGAAAGGACTCAGGGCTGTGGCTCCCCTGTAGCCCATGGTGAAGACCATGGTGAAGCAAGTTGTCCCCTTGCAGCCCATGGAGGACCATCAGAGTGCAGAGACCCCCCTGCAACCCATGGAAAACAAGAACTGACCCCCCTTTCCCATCCCCCTGCACTGCTGGGGGGGGGGAGGAGGGAGGATATGCAAGGAAGGAGGGGTGGGGAGAAGGTGTTCTGTTTTATTTCTCACTCTTTGGCTTTTATCCTGTTAGCAAAAAATTTAAGTTCTATCCCCTACTTTGAGTCTGTTTCGCCTGTCAGTAAATGACTGTCTCCCAATTTTTATCTCTACTCAGAAATTCTTTAGCTGTTTTTTTTTCTCTCCTCTGTGGAGTTGCAAAGGGAGGGGGAATGTAGCAGTTTTTGGTGGGTATTTGAAATCCAGCCAGGGGAACCTACTACAGTTAGTTAATCTTTCATTTTGAGGGTATTTTTCTAATTATTATTAGCTTGTACTTCAATCGTCACATATCTACTATGAATGCAATAGGAAAAAATACTGTGGAAATAAGTAGATACGTACCTTGCTTCAGCAAGGCACTTGAGTGTGTGTTTAAATACATGATTTATTCTCATTGACTATAATCACTGAAAGCTTAAATGTTTTGCTGAAGTGGAACTTTACTGTTATCAGTGAACATTTCCCATCATGTTTGCAAATTTTTGTTAAGAAGACCAAAAGAAAAATCAAATGTAATGACTGTAATAATGTAATTGACAAAATCTTTTTAATAATTATTTTAATGAAAGTATCATTGCGTCCTTATTTTAACATGGCTTTGATTTCATATAGAAAGATACCTTTTCTCTTTGTCTCATCCAGCCTCATTTAAAATTTTTCTCTTTTTAACTCCAGCGGGTAAAACTAGCAGGAAACTATGCTTCTGAATAATGCATGGTATTACACATGATGGGGCAGACTTCTCCAAGATCCTTGGGATCCATGCACATATTTTTTAATGAATATCACTTTATACCCACTGACAGAATTCAGTTCTTAAAAATAATTTAATCACTACCCCCAAGTTTAAATTTAGTCTCAGTTTTGTTTACTGGGTATTTAAGATGTCACGGACTCTACAAATGGAAAATCCACATGAACATTTTGAAGGGGAGAATGTTAAGATGCCTAAATGATAAAACACTGCAGCTAAGAATTTTGTGCCTGAATTCAGTGGTAGTTTTAATCCTTTGTGGTTTTTGCCTTGCTACAGGTATGTGCATCCCAGGGGAGGTGTGATTCACAGTGTGTCTTCTTGGAAGCATTGCTCAGGCTCACAGTACAGTAACGCTCAACAAACACAATCATGGACAGCAGTGACTCCCCAGCAGAACTGGTCTTCACCCCCAGAAGTAGTAGACCTCACTCTGGATGAGGATACGAGACGCAAATATCTACTGTAATGCAATGTCTCTGTGTTTCTGTCCCCACCCATTCTCCCCTTTGTGGCACAGAAGTTCATTGTTAAAGTTTCAGCTTCAGAAGCCCTGTTCTTGGCATTATGAAATTCAAACTCATTATGTTTTTCATTTCCATAAGAATGTAGTATGATTTTAATATAATTTAAAATGGGTTTGCCTTCTCAAAGGAGGATTCATTCCAAAATTAAAACCCAATAGCACCAAATTTAAAACACATCTACAGTTAATAACATGTGCATGTTAATCTGAAAAAATAACTGTGTGCAAAGTTATGTCCCCCCACCCTTTCCCACCTCCAACTTCAGAACATTTTTAATTTATCAGTATATTGAGTTTATTAGTAGAAGTTTGTGTTTTGCTGTGTGAATATCAGTGATTTTGAGAAATGCTGTGTCCTCACTGATTTCGTTGGAACTGGGGGTTTTCAACACTTCCAAAAATTGGGCCAAGAGTATTTATACCCAAGCTGATTTGGTTATGTTACGAGTAGAGGGGACTGTCTTTAATGCAAAAGGCCCATAACATATGCACTGAACAGCTTTTAATTAAAGAAGTTTTATTTTCAATATAATTTATAGTTTACACTCTTAGTTCTAAATTTTCTATCTATTTGACTACTGTGTTTCACTGATCATTTCCCATGGCTTCTTATGGTTTAAAAGAGTAATAGTAGTGATTTAGTAGCAGCTGATTATTGCAAAAGCACAGGGAAAAAAAATTAATAAATAGGCCCAGCATCCCTCTGCTTTTTAAATAAAACTGAACTTTTTTACCTAAATCTGAGTCTTGCCTGGAGTAGGAGAAGGAGAGGAACAAAACATTTTGCTCACAGTCCTCATTTCTATTGATGATTATTTGCTTCATTCACCATCTCTAAAAAACCCCCAACCAAACAACCCCAAACAAATTCAAAGCCCCTGTCTGGCAAAACACTTTAGCAGCTTCATAACATTTAGCAGGAACAGTTCACTGAAACTCGTAGGACCATTCAAGTGCTTAAAACTCTGTCCTAAAAGGTGTTACAGGATCAGAACCTAAGGTTGTGATTAATTTTTATTTTTTTAAATTTTTTTTAATAGATTTGTATCATTTTCCTTGCTTTAGGTCATGTCTCTTATCCTAGTTTTGGAATTGTTTTTCAGGTATGATTCACAAAACATTTTCTACCAGAATATTTACTGAAATCAGTGGAACTACTTACTTTAGCGGGTTGTAGTTTCTGTAGCATGTATGGAAATTCCTGTCACTCATCTGTCATTTTGAGCCTTTCTCAAGGCAAAACCCAAAGATTAGACTTTAACAAGATGATATTCACTTTAAATGTCTATTGTGCAATTGAAACATTCCTTTGTATTCCAGATGTTTCTAGTGGGAATTTTGTACAGCTCTATCATCAGATTTTCTTAACAGACATTAGTCAGAACATGGGAAGTTTTGTTTTCTTTTTGTGTTGGCTGGTTTCTAAATTTATTTGGCTTCCAATAATTTTATCTGCGGCCAAAAAAAAACCCAAGCAGAACAGTTCAGACTGCACTTCAAAGAACAATTAGGTAAAGGATTGATATTCCAATTTCAAGCTTTCTAAAACATTGAATTTAAGTGTATTGCATGACCAGAAAAATGTATGTGGTGCTTCTAGTGACCAATTTCTTTCTCTGGGAGAGGGAAAAAGGAAGGGAGGGAGGGGAACATTGATGAAGCTCGTTCACATTGCAGTAGGGAAAAGCCCCATGCTATTGGGGCACTATAATCAGCAGTGGCTGTCTATCTTTTCTCCTCATATTTTAGTCATGCAACTCAGCCATCATTTTAGTGGGCTAGCACACATTTTGTAACGGTAACTTTGGAACTCACATACTGTGGCTACATTTTCCTGTTTCACCAAATCTTTTGAAGATTAGTTGTGAAGAAAGCTGCAGAGACCCATTTGTAGTCCTTCCATGAAAAATGCAAACTAACTCATTTTTCAGTTTGTATATGATGTGACTTCCATGTATATATAAAAACAACTGCATCCTAACCAAACTTAGTTCAGCTGTGCACTGTGTTTAAGCATGTATTTTAGCCTGATGCAAGTTTTCTTTTATTTAAAACACTGCATATTTTTTCTTATTCTTAACAGATTTGAAAGGGTAGTGAGTGATCTGGAAACTGCAATCACTGGATAGCTAGGAAGTGTTTTGGGTTTAATTTTTTATTTTATTTTTTAAAAAGAGCAAAAGGTGCTTGGATGATTTTGCTCTTCTCAGCAGGAAAGTGAAACATTAGCCATTGTATGGTTAAGAACCAATGCACATGGGGCCTGATCCAGAACCCATTGGAGTTGATGCAGGGCTTTCCATCAACCTCAGTGTGCATTGGCTCAAGCCCTTCAGGGTTTAGCAGTTCCTGAATTGCTAGAGTGTGAACTTGGAATCTTCTATAGTGAAAACAAATCATTACTTAGAATATAAATGTTTAAAACTACAACTCTAGTTAAAATTTTGATTCTTCTCAACACTCATTATTTAGTTCTCATTTTCCATCAAGTATTTAATGGTCTTTGAAGAAATAATAGAGTGTTATACATATATATAGAAATAAATATATATATTTTTGGTGCAAGATGAGACCCGTTTTTTGAAACAAGTCTGTAGCATAAAGGTTAAACTATTTTAAGATAAAATAAAATAGTGTATTATTTAAATAATATCCATTTGTTTGGGATTTTTTTTCCACTTCCATCAGATATGCTTTGTCACATCTCCAAATTAAAGCACAAAGTTCTGGGTTACATCTGTCCAAATTCAGCACTGTTCCCCACTGTAATGCATTTAATTTTACATGTTCAAAATGTAAAAGTGATTTCCTGACTGCAAACCCTTGCTTTTATCTCCCAGACCAGGGCAGGACCACCACTTCTCCCTGTAACACTTGTGGGGGATGCCAGGGGATGTACAGGTGCCAGTAATGAGCGGCTGCTGCCCATCATAGAACCATGGAATGGTTTGGGTTGAAAGGGACCTTAAAGACAGTGGGCAGGGACACCTTCCATCAGACAAGATTGCTCCAAGCACCATCCAACCTGACCTTGAACACTTCCAGAAATGAGGCAGCCACAGCTTCTCTGGGTAACCTGTGCCAGTACCACGTCACCCTCATAAGGAAGAATTTCTTCCTAATATCTAATCTAAACCTGCCCTCTGTCAGTTTGAAGCCATTCCCCCTTGTCCTATCCCTCCATGCCCTTGTGAAAAGTCCCTCTCTAGCTCTGTTGTAACCCTGTAGGTACTGTAAAGTGCTCTAAGGTCTCACCAGAGCCTTCTCTTCTCCAGGCTGAACAACCCCAACTCTCTCAGCCTGTCTACATAGCAGAGGTGCTCCAGCCCTCTGAGTATCTTTGTGATCTCTGGACTTGTGCCAACAGGTCCATGTCCTTCTTATGTTAGGAGCCCATTGTGCTCTGCAGGATCCCTTCTAGGCATGCAGTTTCTGTGCAACCTCCATCTCCCCACACACTACAGTCCTTCAGATGTCTGAGCAACCTTCACACACTGTATCCTCTTGTCCCATTGTGGTAGTTTTAATCTAGGCCTTCCTTGGTGACCAGTTTGTAACCAAGGAAGTGGTCATGTTCCCAGTATTCCATATGATTTTTACGTAGACCAGGGTATAAATAAGAAGGGAGGAGAGGCCTTCGTTCTCTTCTCTTCTGGCGAGGTTTGGGAGCAGTGGGTCCTTGTGTTGGTCTCGCTTATCTAGAGTCTGAGGCCTGCAGCGACCGCTGGTCTGCCACGTGGAAGATTTGGAGAGTGCTGACCGTGTCTGGCGATCTTGCTTTTCTGAGGGACGTGGTGAGATTTGTTTTGCTAGTTATCTTGCTAGTTCTTGAGTTTGATTGTGCATATCTGTTCTGTGTCCCTTTTTGTCCCTTTTTCCCCTTTCCCTTCGGGGGGTGTTTGGATTCCTTTCACTGTGTACATAGAATTTTAATTGTATATAACTGTAATATACGTAAAATATATTTATTTTTTATATAACTAGCTTGATTTCAGTTTCTTCGATTTGTATAGGTTTTTTTTTTTTCTTTCCTTTGCCCTAAGGGAAGAAGGGAGGGGGAAGGGGTTGTTACTGTGGGTTCGGGCATTTGGCAGGGAGCCAGGTCCGAACCATCACACCCATCCTTCCAGCTTTCTTCTGCTGGTCTTCCTTGGAAATGCGTGTTTTCTAATGTTACCACTGGTAGATTTTACTATTTGCATCCTAAAATACTCGATTCCCCCCATCATTACTACAATCCTCTGGATGTCCCAGCATTTGGCTACATGGACCTTCAGGAGAGGCTGCCATTTCGAAGCAGGGTGCACTCAAATCCTCCCTCTGGGGTTGTAGATACATATGAGATGTTTCTCCATGGCGTTATAAGCTGGTAGTGGTCCTCTAAACCCCAAGAGGAGCTTTTATACCTGAGGTGGTTGGGCTGGAATGATGCTTTGCAGATCCTGATGGGAAATGTGTCACTAGTGTTATGTGATTACACTCAAAGCTCATCTTACCTGGCACAGAATATGACAGAAATTCATGCAAGGGCAACTTTCTTGCTTTTCTACATGATTTCACTTCCCATTTAGGTCCATTTATTTGCACTCTCCCTGGACCATGTGTGACAAAACCCACCAAATAAAAAATACCCCTTGCAGAAACTCTACCAGGTCAAAATCACTGGCTGAGTGCTTTGGATCTCTTTTCAGACATTTCACTAACACCTCCCTTCTGCTAACATTTTGCAGTTTTAATGAGATCCATCATCTGCACAGAGAGCAACGGTGAAGATCTCCATGATGCACGGGAAACCACTTCCTTGGCTGGGCTTTCCTTCTTCTCTCGGTCAGCAGCACATCTCCAGGAGGACAATACCCCCTCCTCACTTCTGTATTGCTCAGAGCAGCAAGAGGGAAGGACACCTTAAGAAAATTGGTTTGCACTTAAATAAAACAGTGATGTGGGTTAATGAATATATCTGGGCAAAGTGGTGGTTCTTCTGAGCATTCAGGGTTGGCTCTTGAAGGTGAGGGACTATACTTGCTTTTCTTCCCATCTTGGTTGTGGGAAACGATGGAGGCATCCTTACAATATGGAGTACCAAAAAGGATGAGACCCACAGGAGTGGGATGTCATTGAGGGCAGCTGGTGAGTGACTCCTTAACTGCCCCTCCAGCTTTTTCTGGAGGAAATTCCCAACCCCTGTGCAGAAGGGTTATCTCCAGCACAGTGGAGTAATGCAGCCAAAACTTCAGCTTTTAAAGACATCCTTGGTGGGGATCGTGTCTCATTTTCTGAGAAGGTGGGAGATAGGCCCTACCTGTCTATGAGATGTATCCCATGGAGGAAAAAATGAAGGTAGGGGTATTTTGTCAATTAATTTTTGTTTCTCATGGTTGTCATGGTTTGGGAATGGTATTCTCCAATTTAGAGTTCCCACTGAAACCAGTCCAAACCATGGGCTCCTTGCTCATTCCCCCTTCCCTCTCCCAGTTGGGCCGGAGAAGAGAATTGGAGGCACAAAAGGTAAAGATCATGGGATGAGATAAGAACAACTTACTGGAAACAGCAATGAGATAAGAAAACACACAGTAACAGCAACAATATTAATAACAAACATGTACAAGAAATGTTATTGCTCACCCCCCCGAGGAAACCCCCAACAATATCCGACCGCTTGACTGCCATCATGCTACGCTGACCCAGAAGTAAGCCCTTCTTCCCTTCCCAGAAAATGATGTGGTACAGAATAACCTCCAGGTCCTAGCCTTGCCACTCCTTCTATGGTACCTGGAGGTTTTGAGCAGGGCCAACTTGATTGGTAGAGCCTCTAGTGTTGTCTAACCAGGTGGCCCTCTAAATGTAGATTCCACTGTTTGAAGGTTCACCCACCCATTGCTTTCAATGTGGTTTTTAACAGCCCATTGTACCAGTCAGTTTCCCCAGAGGCTGGTGCGTGATAGGGAATATGATACACCCACTCAATGCTATACTCTCTGGTCCAGGTGTCTATAAGGCTGTTTCTGAAATGAGTCATGTTGTCCAACTTAATTCTTCCATGTCGCCACAGGATTTTCTTTTCAAGACCCAAGATGGTGTTCCAGGCAGTGGAATGAGGCACAGGGTACACCTCCAGCCATCCAGTGGTTGCTTCCACCATTGTAAGCATGTAGTGCTTGCCTTGGTGGATCTGTGGGAACATGATGTAATGAATCTACCGGGCCTCCCCATATTTATATTTCAGCCATCATCCACCATACCCCAGAGGCTTTACCCACTTGCCCTGCTTGATTGCAGTGCATGTTTCACAGTTATGGATAACTTGGCAGATAGTGTCCATGGTCAAGTCCACGCCTTGATCACGAGCCCATCTGTATGTTGCATCTCTTCCCTGATGACCTGAGGCATCATGGGCCCACAGAGACAGAAATAATGCACCCTTATGTTGCCAGTCCAGATCCACCTGTGTGAAGTAAGATACATGCAGGTACCCCCAAAAATGCCAAGGCAGTGGAAAGAATCCAAAAAGGTTTATTCTGAAGTCAAGAATGCTAAAAAACTTACAAAGGAAACCTGCACTGACTGCAAAACAGACACACCTCATGTTCCTCTCCCTGCTGCATGTGAAGGCCTGTGGCATCTTCTTATCTCTGCATACCAGAGAAAGAGCTTGCAGCTTTCTCTGGAATGCAGAAAGGAAAGGAAAAAAACCCCTCATCTAACCACCCTTTGAGAAAGGCACTTTCCAAGCAGGGAAGGCTTCCTAAGCAACACCTGTCTCCTCAAAGTACATTCTTCTGCCAAAAAGGATATTTACTCTTACAACCTGAGACAGTTTAATCTTGGCAGCTTGATCCACTTGTCTGTTGTTGCAATGTTCTTCAGTATCCTGACTCGGGTACGTGTCCATCTACAGGACATACTTTTACAGTCAACTTCTCTACCTGGGCATCGATGTCTTGCCATAATTCAGCAGCCCAGATGGGTTTACCTCTGTGCTGCCAATTGTTTTTTTCGCATCAGTCCAACCACCCCCATAGAGCATTTGCTACTATCCATGAGTCAGTGTACAGGTTGCCCTAGTTACAAGAGTCGGGACCAGTTTATCACTATGTGGGTATAACTAAAACTGTATATTCTACACCCTCTATGTCATTTCTGATGGACTGTTAATAATGGATCATTTCCAGCAGCTGCACAGGGCACACCTGACACCTCAGACCACAAGATGGGTGTTAAAGAACCCTGCCAGGCAGGGGAGTGTTTCTTTGTCTTCACACTAATGACTCAGCTGTCACAACTCCCCTCCGGGAAGGCATTAGCACCTTCACACTCTGCCTGAAGGATTTTCTCTGCTAATGGGCCATAATTGGACTAGCATAATAGGCAGGTACAACAACCTAGACTATCAAGGACTCAAAAAATATCCCGTGACTCAGAGTTAAATCACCCACTGTGAAATTCTCAGCCCTGGGGGAGGTACTGGGCATTCCCACCTGAACCTGAGCACATATAATCTTTGGGTTTTAGAACTTCTGGTCCCACTCGTCAGATTCAGAGGAGGACCAGAACCCCAATAGGAATGCGACTGTTACTCTCAACAAGACTGCGATCTTTACTTCAACAACTGTGACCATCATCTGGACCAACAGGTTTCCTTTCCTTTTACTTTGCACCCAGGGGGGCCTCTTGGTGTTCAGCACAGGGGCTAACCAACACCATTCTGTTCTTGTCCCAGGGTTTCGGTTATACATCTGTCTTTGTGGGTTAAACCCAGTTTTCTCTGTATCATTGCATTTATTGTAATCTTTTAAGTAAATTGTAACTCTAACTTGTAATCTCTCTTGAGCTAGGTTCATTTCTCCAGACAGTTTACTTTTAAACCAGTAAAGAGGTAGAGTGCTGGCCATTTCTCTTGTTCAGCAATATCTAAAGCCAGTTGGACAGCTTTCAACTCTGCCACCTGACTTGATCCACCTTGTTCTTCAATAGCTTCTGCAACTCACTGCATAGGACTCCATACAAGAGCTTTCCATTTTCGATGTAGCCCTAGAATAGAGCAGGAACTGTCAGTAAAGAGGCCATATTGCTTTTCATTTTATAGTAGCTGATTATATGATGGGACCTCCTCAGCACGTGTCACCTTCTCCTCCTCTTCTGATGATAGTCCGAAATTTTTGCCTTTGGGCCTCTTTGTAATGATTTCCAAGATCCCTGAGCGATTGGAGTTTCCTATTGGAGCTCACTGTGTGATCAGTGCAACCCTCTTACTCCATGTGGCATCAGTGGCATGATGTGTGGAAGGGACTTTCCCTTTGAATGTCCAGCCCAGCGCTGGCAGTCAGGGCGCCAGGAGGAGATGTGCTTCTACTGTCAATCTCCACTCTCCATTGGACTTATGCACTGACCATATAGGGCAATTAAAGGGCTATTGAGTCTTGCTGACCACTCCCTAGCTCCCCAGTTCATGAATCATCTCATGGATGGGTGTCATGGAGCCACGGTTGGTGCCGTATTGTCAACAGCGCACTGTTATGGTAGCGATCGGTACCTGTTCTTCTTTGACCCTCAGCAGTCCCACAACAGAAGGGTCCTCTGAGAGACCAGGTAAGGTATTCACCTGCATGTGTATCAATTCATACAGATCAATGTTCTTTGTGCACCAGTGTCATCTAAAGCCTTATACTCTTGTGGGTCTGATGTTCCAGGCCATTGGATCCACACAGTCTAATAGATTGTCCCTTTCCTCCACATGGCTGGAGGTAGGACCCCTCTAGTCCTGGTCATAGTACTTGTTGCTCACTTCTTGTAAATATGAACTGGAAGTCCCTTCAAGAGTCCCTTCAAGAGGATTGGAAGTGACATCAGCCCTCCTACTCTATATGAGGACTTGCTCACTGTAAACCGGAGCAGCATTTATCCTTGAAGAATTTCCTGCAATGGACATCCTTCCTATCAACTCACATACATGTGCTGCTAGGGCAGAGGTGGGTTTTCCATTCCACTTCTTCATTTCCTCTCCATGGAAAAACCACAAGTTACCTCATGGTGTGTACCCTCTCTCTCAAAGACAGGGGTACTTGCTCCCAATAGCAGAGACTTTGGTCCGTACTGGTGGGGCATGGGAGATTTCCTCTCTAACTTCCTCTAGTCTTTCAAGTCTGTCTGCAGCCTTGGACAGTCTTTCCACAGCCAAGGCGCAGATCAGGAGGGAGGAAAAAACATGATCTTCATATTGCCAGAGTCAGGTAGTCACCTGAAGCACTCTTTGTTCTCCTTCTTTCACTGACACCAATGCCAATGAATTGGCGTACGACAATGGCACACTCCCTACAAACTTCTACCACATGAATTGTGTACATTGGACCTCATCTGGATCTACAGGGGACTGCTTTCTATTTGAATCTCTATAGATTACCTCCAGCACAGCTAATTCTTTCAGGTAGTGGATACCTTTTTCCATTGTGTTCCACCTGCTTGGGCACACTACTAGATCATCCTTGAGAGAATGCCTTTCCCTCAGTCTTGACATGAGTTGCCTCCAGAGGCTGAGAGTTTCTGTCATCTTCCCAATCCCCTTGTCAATGTCCACATCCCGGGAATGAATCACTCCGTTCTGTGTAGCTGAGTACATTTCACTGTAAATTCCCATTAAGTGGATTTATTTTGCTGGGATCGTGGGGCACAGTCTCTTTGGGGCAGTTAAAAACCCTCCAAAAAAAAAAAAAAAAAGACTAAACTGGAGGGGGGAAATCCAGCAAAGAGATGCAATTGGCCTTAATTCTGAAAATCAAATTGGAAAAGAGTTGGAGAGTGAAACCTGTGCTTAAGCAGGGGCTAAAATAGCTTCCAAAAGCTGCTGGCTGGCCAGAGTCACCCGCAAAGGAGTGCAGTAGCCCTGTCCCCCTGTGTGTGCTTGCCCACCCAGCTGCTCTCCCCACCAGCTCCATGCTCCATCCCACTTGGCCCCAGCAGCCACAAGTGTTCCATCAGCACACCCCTGATGTGGCCAGCACTCCCCTCTAAAATTAGATTGTGAAAAGAGACGACTGGCAAAATAGTTTTCCATTAAACAGGGGTAACATTTTTTTCCTGCTGTGCTATATTACTTCCTGTTCTTATTTTGTGGGTAATTTTCTGTATCAATACCCTTTGGTTGTGTATCTTCACCTTTTTCTTCTACTAAAACTAAAGCATGGTCTGTATTTCTTAACATTGCCTAGTTCCTGATGTTAATCTCTCTGTAGAGGCATACCCTGCTGAAATGTAATTTGCTGTAGCCTGTAAATTTGCTCACTATATGCTACTTTTGTTCTGTTGCCCTTCCATAGCATGGGTGGGCCTTGTCTTTTATATTGAGCGCATGATGACATTGTTACACAGGATTACACTAATACTAATATACAATCTCTCAATCAAGAAACTAGATTTCCTATATTAACCTAGTGTGCTTTTTCTATTGCTGTTTCCCCATTTATTGTCATATCCAGCTGTTTAGATTTTTTCCTTGCTTTCCCCCATTGTGAGGTTTGAGTGAATTTCTTCCCTTGTAGTGTAGTATTCTATCCTATATCTAGCCTGAGCATTAGTCCATGTTTACATACTCCCTAGATGTGCAGTCTGTATTACTGTTGTGCCAATGCATAATTCTGTTTTACTGCAGAATAGCAAAAAAAGTGTATAAATCCAAGCTGTTGTTATTTATTAAAAAAAAAAAAGATATTTGATGATGGGTCTACTGCTATTTTCATTCTAGTTACAACATTACACATTCCTTACCAGACTGATACCAAAATGAGAGGGATGACCTCCTGATGGATGGAATTATTTATGTTTTGTAACTGATTAAGAAGAGGTAAATGGATTTGGGGGAAAAAAATCTCGCTAATTTATTAGCTCATTTATTAACTGTATATTTAAACGTATATATGAGTCCCCTGCCCACCAACTGTTAGGTAAAAAATTGCTGTGCCTTGATCCTGTGGTGACTGGCACACTATAAATATCTTCACTAGACCCCTGCAAGGCAGGATTTGTAAAACTGTCCCAACTGCTAATGTTGTAACTACATTTTCTTGCTTGAAGCCTCCAGGCCTGCCGTCTTCTGAATAACCCAATTTGGTCTAAAAAGCAAACTATGGTGTTGTGAGAAAATCACCAGGAACCTTAAAATATTGGAAGCAGGGAGGGATGTGCAACAAAATTGTGGTCAGGGAGTAATTTTGCTGCAGCTACAAAGCGACAATAACACTGGTCACCTCTCCTTGTTCCTGCACCAGACCTCCTTTCCCAGATCTGCAAAATGGTCCTGTAAAACCTCATGATTTTGGCTTGGATGCCATGGGAAACTGACGGAAGTCAAGGCTCCCAAACCCAGAAGCTGGGCCTGGGAGGGGGGAGTATTTTGTCTGAATTGCATTTCCACAGAAGGGGAGACACAGAATTGGTGATTTGTCTTTAATGAGAGGAAGACAAGGTTGGTGGTTCCCATCACTAAAATTTCATGAGGAGCCGCTAGCAAACAAAACAAAAACAAGTGGCTCCAGCAGCCTGCCCTGTCTTACCCCAACATCCCTCAAAGAGATGCATTGTTTTGCAAGGTCGTGCCTTTCCACCTCCCTCCTAGCTTTATCCCAAGTTTGGTTGGTTTTCTTTAAACATTTATTTATGATTTCCTTCTCCATATTTCCTTTTCCATGTATCTTGATGACTGTTTGGTCATCTTGTATGAGCACTGGGGGGTTCCCCCCCTGAATGTAATGTATACTGTGGCCCTTTGTTCTTGCTCCATCCTTGCCACCACTGAGCTCCTCTGTGCCTGACATGTATCCCCCTATGTATCCCGAGGAGGGAAGCCTGTGTTTCTTGTTTGCATGAAGGGAGACATGCATGCCTGTTGGGGCTGATATTTTACAATGTGAGGGGGTTTTTCCTTTTTTTTTTTTTTTTTAATTCAACACCCACCCCACATGAGACAATGAAATTTAGGTTATGGCAAGGAAAAAAATGGATCCTCTACCCTGAACCCCAATATAGATAAACCCAGTTCCCTCTGTAACATACCTTGTACTACAGACACCTGCTGGCAGCTGCCCCTTTGCTGAGAGCAGAAGATTCACTGCAGTAATAACTTCCCAGGTCTTATTCTGCAAATTAGCACTGATACAGAGCAAAACTGTTTGGTCAATATACTCTGAGGATACCATGGTGTCATGGTTTAACCTAGTAATACAGAAAGCTACTGGGTTAATGGCAACTTTAAAACCAATTTATTATCCACATCATATTTTGGTCTGTCTTGTTAGAAACATGTTCTTACAAGAGGAAACATCCCCTCACCTCCCAACCTTATTAGTCAATAATCACCAGGCTTTCATAGCTCATCATCCATCGAACGCATCCACAATGTAATGACTTAATTCCTTTGACACTCTTGAAAAGCCACCTCTGAGTCTTGAAAAAGCCATCTGGTACAAAGAAAATAATCTTTTTTTATTTTAGCGTCACAGACTGAGGAAATCGAAGGTGAGTCATGTGCTGGTGGTGCTGCTATGGGTATAGAGGCACATGCAGTGATTTTTGTAAAGCCTATACATCTCTCCAGCATCAACCTGTATTCCTGGGCTACTTTCAATAACATTTGCAGTAACAGGGAGACAAATAATCCCAAACATGGATAAAACAGGCTCTGAGACTCATTTATATGAGGGTTGTGTAGAGGTTTTATACATCTGCATGCATTTAATGATGCCCCAAATGGGAGCTGGACTGACCTGTCTCTCACATGGGTTTGGGGTGGTGACACAATTTCCACCATTTTTAAAAAAAGAGGAATTATCAGCAAAGTCTAAAGAAAGCTGATCTGGATTTACCTTGTTGTGTCTGGATCTGGCCCTGTGGAAGTGTTATATTTAAGAACCAGTGAGTTGGTGCCTGAGTGAGAAAGCAAATGCAGCTGCGAAGCTGGGGGAGGGTTTGAGGGCTGTTTGCCACAAAACTCGGGAGCTGCTCTGGTTGGGGGGGATGAAGAGGTGGGGTCGTAGTGGAGACACAGTCCAGCATCACTTAGTGTATCCTGGTCAGAGTACAGGGTGCCAAGATGGAAGGTGAGATCCATAGGTGCCAGGATGCTGCCATAACCACCTCTGGCTTCAGTCCTTGCTGAGTTGTGAGTCTTGCTCCAAGTCCTTCTCCGTGACCCTCCTGGAAGAACTGTCCTAAGAGTAAGTCTGAACTTCCTTTTCTGTCATTTTAAACTTTGCTTGTAATTTGAGAAGCACCTCATTAGCTGAAAGGGGAGGATGGAGTGCTTCTGGGGCAGATGCAGGAGCCCCATCCTCCCAAACCTGTAGGGGAAACCCCCCAAGTGCCATGGGGAGCACATGTGACACCTGAGACTGGCTCATCCCTCTCCACCAACCAGAAGGAGGATGGTCACAACCTCTGGAGGTGCAGGGATGGAAGGAGAGGGGAGGATGGCTCTTTAAGGGCACGATGCTGGGTAGCAAGGGCACAGGCATCCCCTCCAGATCTTTTACATGCTGGTTTAGACCCAAACCATGAACCAGAGCTGCCTCATGTTAAAACTGGAGGCCCTTATCTCTAGAGGTGCTGCAACAGGTCAGCAGAGAAGAAACCTTTCCCACCCTTAACCTGGGAGCACTTGTTTTGGGAAGCATTAAATAAATGTGTCAGAAATGCAAGAGGAGACTTTGCAACAGGTCTTCTACATCAAATCATCTTTGATATCCATAACCTCCAAGACCAGAGTTGGTTTGGCGATTGGGAGATGTGAACACCTACAGGGAGAGGTGTGATGGCACCACCAAATGTTGTGACTCTTGGGCATCTCATGATATTTGTGTGTTTCTACATAAACCTTCAGCTCCTGGAGTGGGGCGATAGCACAAGGCTTTTTGATTAAAGGGTTTTACATAAAGTAGAACCTCAAATTGCTGCTTATGGCAAACTCAGTCCTCAAAACTCAGAAGTCAACTACAACACTCAGCAGGTTTTTCAGTTGATGCAGTGGTTTGGGAAGAAGGGTTATGTGCGGCTGCAGTGGGGCCAGGGCAGGGACCTGCAGGTGGACAGTGAGAGTGGGGCTAAGACCCAGTGGGTAAAATAATAATTTTCTCCCTTTTGGGGTTCAATTCAGGGAGACAGAGTGGGTCAGTCTGCAGATGGTGTTGGCAGAGGGGTTGTGGTTTCCTGAGTACAGGACCTCACGGGAGATTCCCCAATTAAATCCTTGCATGGTCTTGTCTTACTCCTAAACCTTCTTAGGGAGAAAATCAGGTCTTTTGGGAATGGCTAAATTCTCCCTTTAAAATAAAAAAGCCCTCAATCAGTTTTCAACCAGAGCAACAGATCCTAGTGGTGGTGGGGACTGGGCTCTTGTACTGGAAGAGCTCAGCAGCAGCCAGGATAGAGGGAAAGCAAACCCATTTCTGCTCCGTGCCTCCCTACCACCTTTGCTTAACCCTTTCTGCTACTCCTCTAATCAGTTTTGCAGTCTCCCAGGACCTTTTCTTACCCATTTTTCTGCCTTCTGGTCCTTTACATTTCCCAGGCCCAGCTGGGTTGAGCTGGTTGGCACATGCTGCCATGGATCCGTCTTGGTAAGTGTCCTTAACCACTGTTGTTTTCTCTCTCTCCCTTTAAAGGCTGTAAAATGTGCCTGTAGCAAAGTTGTATGTTTATGGCATGTAGCTCTTTAATGAGCATCATTGCTTTGGTTTGAGTGACTAAGCCCAGCAGCATCAGTAGCAAACCAAGTGCTGGAAGTAGTGAAGATGCAGGTTATGGGGAGAGGCAATAAGGGTCAGCTTGGTACTGGTGGGCTGGGACCCTCTCAAGTGAGGACATGCCTGTGGGGAGATGTTTGGATGAGGATTTTGGTAGCTCAGAGAAAGAACTTGGTGTCTCTGTCTCTTGCACCACATCCCTCTGCTCCTGGCCGCTCGCAGTAGCTGCCCTGCCTGGAAGTGAGACCCCAAAGTGTGGGTGACCCTCAGCTTAGACAGAGCCATCGGCCATTGCTGGTTTTCCCTGGGGGACTCAAGTGGTGCTGCAGAGCTGTTACTGTGAGTCACTCCTCCATCTCCTTCCCCAAATGGTACAAGGAGCAGCTGTGCCCCTAAACAAGGAGAAAGATGGGCCATGGGAACCTTCTGGGACTTCTTTGAAGGAACCTTGAGCAAGACACTGGTGGAACTGGATAGCCCACCAAGCCACATGTCCAGGTACTCAACACAGACTGAGTTAGGAGCTGCTCTGAAAACCTGCTCTTGTCTTTTTCTCCAGGCTCGGGAGTGTCTCTAAAAGACATTCAGAAACACCATCCCTTGGGCATCCATCATGCTGCAGCTGCTCCCCACGTTGAGCTCTTCCAGTGGAGGGTGGGATTGGGAAACACCCCCATAGCAAATGTACCCTCTCTAGCAGTACTTAATGTTGTGTTTTGGGCTTTCTCATCTTCCTGGTGGCATCTGACTCTTCCTTCAGTCATGCTGCTAGGTCAAGGTACTGATATATTGAAAGGGATATTGGGTTTTTTTGGAAGCTGTGGGTGCACCACTCATGAGCACTTGTCCAACTAACTTGTTTCCATTATATCTCTGCTTGAAAACTGGGCATCTACAGACAAAAGGAAGTTTTCTTTTTTTCTTCTTTTTTTTTTTTTTCTGATAGCAGAGGAGGTGCCTTGGGGCAGTGGAGGATGTTTGTCTGGTCCATTCAGGGCTCATCATCATCATCATCAGCTGGTGCTGAGACTTAGAACTTAAGTGAGCTCCAAACCTCAGTGAGGGGTGGTTGGAGTCAGAAATGAGCTGTGGGTTTGCGGTGAAGCTGCCTGGATGTGGGATCAGATACCAAGCTGGAATGGTCTGAACTTTTTTATATATGCATAAATTCAAAGTAAGTTATCAGGTTTTAAATTATTTGCTTGGCATTTATACTGGAATGAGTAAGATGAGAGTCTAGTTTGAGGTGGGTTTTTTTTCTTTAGAAAAAAAAAGGGAATTAGCAGCAAACTGACCACAGTGTAAAGGTATTTTGTTTGCAGAAGGGTTTGGTGATGCAGTTATCTTTGCAAGACCTCAGTGTTGTTTTCAGCCCTGGTGTGGCATTTGCAGGCAAACTTGACCAGGAGATTTTTAAATCTCAGGCAGCATCTGAAGGTAATGGGGGTGGCAATGCTTCAGGTGAGGTGTCCATCAAGCCTGGCAGTTTCCACAATCTCCAGGCAGAAAATACCACTGATTTGCTCATCAGGAAAGGAGCTGTAAATCTTGTGCGTATTACTGTGCTTCTTGTTGTGGTTTACTAAATCCAAATTTCTCCTTCTTGTAGCCTGGCCATTAATATCTTCAATTTCATTTATAAATTAACTAACTTATCATCTTTCATTAGTTATTCTGTTAATAATCCCAGGCAAGAAATTTGTCATCTGATGTGAAAAGGTAGATTAAGGGACTTCTAAAGCATTTCCTGCAAACTCTGCAGTATTATGAATCACTGAGCTATAAACCTCTTGTTGCTGGCATGCCTGGTTTTGCATTACCCCAGTGGTAAACCCTGAAGTGTTGTATCCTGACAGCTCCCCTCTTCCTTGGGAGGGGTTTTACTGCATGAGCAGTTAATTGAGGGTGATACTTAATTTCAACACTAGGAGCTGGAAGGGATGGAGTGTGGATTAAGCTTTGCTTCATCAAAGGATAAGGATAAGGAATAAGGAATAAGGAGCCTTTCTGCATAGGGATAGCATGACATGAGTGGGCTTGGGGTTACAGGGCTTTTTTTTTTTTTAAATAGTGAATGTCTCAGTTGTGTAATAATAATAATAATGGCCAGTCTTCACGAGTGAAGATCCAGGGAAGGTCTTTACACCTTCCAGCCTGTGCATTGGATTTTTTTTTTTTTAGGTGAGACACAGTGTGCGCGGAACTGAGCCCACCCTTTAATCCTAAGGTTCATCTGCCGGGGCCAAGCGAGCTTGGACGGTGGCAGCGAGGTCCTTAGGATGTAGGTGGGTTGCCTTTAAGGGCTAACGAGCTCCACCTGCCCGGGAGTGGCCCTGACCGGGAATCGAACCCGGGTCTCGGCGGTGATAGCGCCGCGCCTTTACCACTAGACCACCAGGGGCTCCTCAGTTGTGTGCAACCCTATAAAAAAGGGGCCCCTCCCATGCTGGCCACTTGCAAAACCTGTTGGTAGCCCCAAGCTCTCTCCGCACACTGCTCGTCTGGGCAGAGCCTCCTTCAAGATTGATAGGCTGCAGGAAGCTCTTCATGAGGCTGAACAGAGAATATGTGATCCATCGTGTACCAAAAGCACTTACCAAGCTGGTTTTGTTCAGCCCTTGTTGGCTTGAGTGGGAAACTCCTATATGGACCTGTGATGGTTTGACCTTGGCTGGAACTAGGTGCCCACCCAGCTGCTCTATCACTCCCCTCCTCAACAGGACAGGAGGGAGCAAGTAAGATGGAAAAGAACCCATGAGTCAAAATAAAGGCAGTTTAATAAAGCAAAAGCAAAGGCTGCATGCAGAAGCAAAGGAAAACCAAAGTTTTATTCTCTACTATCCACCAGCAGATGATGTCCAGCCACTTCCTGGGAAGTAGGGCTTCAACATGTGTAGCAGTTGCTCTGGAAGACAAACACTACTAATGAATGTCCCCCCCCTCCTTTCTCTTAGCTTTTATTGCTGAGCAGACATCATATGGTATGGAATATCCCTTTGGTCATTTTGAGTCAGATGACCTGGCTGTGTCCCCTCCCAAGGTCTTGCCCACCCCCAGCCTACTGGTGAGGGGGGATGTTGGAGAGACAGCCTTGATGCTGTGGAGCACTGCTCAGCAGTAGCCAAAACACTGGTGTGTTATCAACACCTTTCTAGCTAGCAATGCAACCCACAGCACTATGAAGGCTGCTCTGGGGAAAATTAATTCTGTCTCAGCTTGATCCAACACAGAACCTGAGATAACGGTTATATCATTTGTCAAGTGCAGCTCTGGGAGAACCTGGAGGTGACATCAGACCTGACCGGGGGCTGTAGACTGACCTACAGTGTCTGGCATTTTGATCACTGGTGCATTTTTCTGGCCTAAGTGAGAAATGAAAGTCTAGGTGAATCCAGGTGGGCATGAGGCAGCTGGGGGTTGGGGGGATGTGGGGAGATGGAGCCCCTCAGCCTTCCATTGGCAAGGGCAACCTGCAGCCCAGGGAGTAAAAAGGATTTGGGGGGTTTTATGGTTACAAAAGCCAGGAGGTGGAGCTTTAGTAATGAATATTCATACAATCACATCATCACAGGAGGTGTGGGCTTGACAGGAAAAAAATGAGGACCAGAAGGGGAAGGATGGCTACTCTTTTCCCCTGGTACCGGAGAGAGAGGCAGCTGCTTTCTCAAGCCTATCTGTGTGTTAGAAATATCTCTAATTAAAATTTCGAAGACGGCCAAATAAAGTGAAACAAAGAACTTTAATTACAACGTGTGGGATGCATCAGCCTCGTGGCCAAGTCACGAGCACCCCAAGAATGGGAGGGACAAGTCCTTTTAAGGTTTCTTGATTTACATAACCACTCCCTCGCTCCTCCCATGGCGAGCACCGCTCCTTTTCTTCTTTAAAAGGTGATATAGCCCCTCTTCTTGGATTCAATTGGGTCTCTCAGGGCCAGCTCGCACTTCCCTTTACCAGTCCATTGGTTGTCTTAACTGACCTATCATATTGCTTCCGTGTCCTGGCCGCATGGTCCCTCGGCAATGAGCCCTGGCTGGTCCCATTGTCTTACAGGCTTCCCAGCTCGCCTCTGTACTGTAACTATAGGCAACAACAACAAGTAACTGCAAACTGTAAGTAGCTGCAAACAGACTATCAGTACCCGACTACTAAATAACTCTCCAACCCCCCAAACAATACAGCTTCCAGGCATCTTGACATGAGTAAACTTCTGCTTGTAATAAAACTGCCTTATTTATTTCTTACATGTGGGTAGCAGTTGCTGCCGGGGCTGCCACTGCCCAGACTGCATTGAGAAAGCTTTCCAGCAACAGCTGCTACCACTTTTTTTTCTGTTGCGGAAGTGTAGGAAATAAATAAGGCGGTTTTATTACAAGCAGGAGTTTCCACAGTTACCTCATGTTGAGATGCCTGGAAGTCATTTTGTTTAGGGAGCTGGGGAGTCATTTGGTGGTCGGAGACTGGTGGGCTGCCTGCAGTTACTTATTGCTGCTTGCAGGTCTGCTTGCAGTTGTTTGTTGCTGCTTGCAAGTCTGCTTACAGTTACGTACTGGTGCTTACAGTTCCCTACAGTTACAGTGTGAAGGCAGGCTGGAAAGCATGTAAGGCAGGGAGACCAGTCTGGGCTCACTGCCAGGGAACCATGTGGCCGGGACAGGGAAACAATATGATAGGTAAGTTAAGACAACCAATGAACTGCACCAGAAAGTAAAGAAAGGGAAGTGTGAACTGGCCCTGAGAGACCCAATCGAATTAAAGAAGAGGGCTATATCACCTTTTAAGGAAGAAAAGGAGCGGGGCTCGCCATGGGAGGAGCGAGGGAGTGGTTTTGTAAATCAAGAAATCTTTAAATTATTCATCCCTCCCATTCTGGGTGTACTCTCGGACTCTGGCACAAGACCAACCGCACCCAGCGCACTGAAAATAAAGTTATTTGTTTCGCTGTATTTGGCCGTCTTCGAAAGTTTAATTAGAGATATTTCTCACAGAAGTTGTGGCGTCTGCTGCCCAAACTGGGGCAAGCCTGTGAGTGGTAACTGTTGCTACTGCCTCTCACTGTTCCTCCACCACCACCACCACCCCACCCCACCCCTCCCTGCCGAGAGAGACTACTGCTGTAGCTCTGTAGCTGTCCTGGGAGCCACCACCATCCCCGCTGGTTACTTTTGCCAGTTGCTTGTTCCTCACTGAGGAGAGGGAGAGACAGAGAGAGAGCCTGCACCCTACTGCTGCTGCCTGCCATCTTCCCACCAAGAATGTTTGCTACATTGTGTTTTCTTTAGGTTTTTTTCCAACTGTGTGGTCCAGAGGGGAGCGGGAAGCCTCTCAACCATTTTGTTTTTGGGGAAACCATGTGGCAGACACTATTTTGTTTTTTTTGTCCTAGGGGTGGAGGGATGAGGAAACGATTTCTGCCTTTGTTGGCTGAAACCGTTTTCCTTTGTATCTTTGTAGTTACTGCTATTTCCTTTAGTAAATTGTTATTTTTTACTTATATCTCTTTGTATTGTCCATTATTGGAAGGGGGAGGAGAGAGGTTAAAACAAAAGGGAAGTGACTTGTTTGTAGTCTCAGTCCTCCAGTAACTGTCCAAAGCCATCACAGGGGTGCTGGTTGACAGCAACTGAATATGAGCCAGTAGTATGCCCAGATAGCCAAGAAGGCCAATGGCATCCTGGCTTGTATCAGCAATAGTATGGCCAGCAGGACCAGGGAAGTGATTGTCCCTCTGTACTCAGCACTGGTGAGGCCACACCTCAAGTTGTGTGTTCAGTTTGGGGTCCCTCACAACAAGAAAGATATTGAGATATTGGAGCATGTCCAGAAAAGGGCAATGAAACTGGGAAAAGGTTGGGAGCACAAGTCTGATGAGGAACATCTGAGGGGAACTGGGGTTGTTTAGCCCAGGGAAAAGGAGGCTCAGGGGGGACCTTCTCACTCTTTATAACTTTATAACCTGAAAGGATGTTGTAGCCATGTGGGGGTTGGTCTCTTCTCCAAAGTAACAAGTGACATCCTTTCTTAGGGGGCATAAATTAATCTTAGCAGCTTGGCAGATACTGCTTGCTTCTTTTACTCCAGTGATTTTAACTTTTTGCCATCTGGGTTGTAATCCCAGGTTCTTGGCATTTTACTGCATCAATATTAGATGTTGTGCTCCTGTATCCATTAAAAATTTTATTTATTGCTGATGAGAATCAACTGGAATCCCAATGTCTGTGCCATTATTACGTATATATTGATAGGATTCCACTTGCTGAATTTTAATTTCACTGGGTTTATTGCCGGAAATGCTTTTGTGAGTCAACCACTTGAATTAGATTGAACTGAATTGTTTTTCGCTGTCCACCCTGAGGTTTTTAGTGGATTCAATTACATGCACAAAGGAATTTGAGGGAGGTAAAGAATAATTTTCCCTTAGTTCATTATCATGTCAAGGGATTCAGGAGTCTGTATAAACATAATTTCAACTTTAGAGTCTCCTGATTTCTTGCTCTCATCAGACTTAGGGTTCTCTGTGGTTTCATCATGATCACAATCATAGCAGATATCCCTGTTCCAAGTCTTGATCTCAGGATAAGACAGTGATTTATGAAGCTGCTTGACCGAAGCAGGAAGCTGTTTTTCTAGCAGCAGTTTCATTTCATGGTCCACGGCAGCAAGCAAGGTTTTAAAATGACCCACTTCAACTCTAAGCAGCTTATTTTCAGACAAGTTTTTCAACTTGAGCTTCCAATTTTTCTCCTGTTTCCCTCTCAAATGACAATAGCTTCAGAACCTCATTTTCTGATTTCAAAACAGTATACTTATGAAAAATCCGTTCAGAAGCAGGTGAATTTTTAGCTTCTTGTGCACAAGACAAACAGGCTCTTAAAACTGCACAAAGCGCACCTTTACCTTTTTCCTCCTTAGACTTTTGCTTGGCCTGACATTGTTCAATGTATTCCACAACTTTATCTTTCTGAAACTTTTGAAGACACTCCTTCCCAGACTGGGAAGGGGCACATTTATATTTTTGCAGCAGTCTATACATGATGACCCCACTCGCTGCACCAATTTTAATGTCACGTGAAAGGGGGTGGGGTTGCCCGACCCTTAGAGAGGGGAGATTTTCTTGACCCTTAGTGATTTATTTGTCTGTCAGTGCCCCAGGGAAGCCAAAACCTTTATGTCTGACCAGTCTGTCAGCATTTCGTAAGGGGGACCCTTCACTGAACAAATTCAGAAGATCAGAGGATGATTCGGCTGCCCTTCTCAGGAGGGCTAAACCAACAGCATGGAAACCCCTCAGAGGGCCTTCCCAATGTGTTATTCAGTGCCAGCAACTGCTAGCACCTGTAAAGGACTCACTCCAACATTTTACGGAGTAACGCTTTTTATTAATACAAATTGTGACAGACTAACAAGGTTTGAGGGTCATCGGTGATAGTGTCTGACTGCAAAAACATGTTTAAAGCAATCTACTGTATACAAAGCAAGCACAAACACAAGCTCTAATCCTAAAAGCAGCATTTAGGGCACATAGAATATATTTCTTACCCAATAGGCGTCCCTAAAGGGGGAAGATAGGTTCAACACGTCGACTGATCCTAGCAGTTTCGGTAGAGTCTTCCTCAATTTTCCCCCATCCCCAACTTTTGTACTATTTCTTTATGTTTGGGTGGAGCTTGAGTGGCTTGTCATAAATACCTTTTTTGTCTGATTGGTGTAAAGTTCTCTCGCCATACCTAATGGGAGGGGAGGTGGTCGTGGCTTGGCACCTGAGGAGGGAGTTCGACATGGTTGTTGGCTCAGCAGCAGAACACTTTGATCCATCTTCCTTCGTTGACAGGTACTGTACGGTCTCATGAACTCCAAACTACCACAATGTTCCCCCTTTATGCCAGGATTTCAATGGAGCGGGGCCACATAGTCTCCATTTTGCTCCATGCTCTGTTCCATCCCTCTGAGCGGATGCTTATTGTTTGGGTAGCATGTCGACCGTGTTCCATCCAGGGAGTAGCAGCTGCATTTTACCCTAGAATTCTTAGTCTACTCTAAATTTTAACCCTAACTGTAACCACGTGCGAGACCCAGTGGAAACTTCACACACACCAAAAGATGTGTAGACGTGGCACTTGGGGACATGGTTTAGTGGTGGACTTGGCAGTGCTGGGTTAATGGTAAGACTCAATGTTTTCAGAGGTGTTTTCCAACCTCTGATTCTATGGTTCTGTACCTTCTGACTGGAAGTAAGTCACTGCATGTACCAAGAGGAAGGTTCCTCCTCTTCAAAATTTGACAGGTAGGACCACCACCTTCTAAAACAGGTATGAGGCTCTGGAACTAAAAGGCCAGAGAACTGATGAGGTGGGTGAAGGTCCTTCTAGGGTAGTGGGACCTCCTAAAACAACACCACCTGTACCCTGCATCAAGCCCTTCCCTGTTAAGAGGAAAAGAAGGGTAGTTGTAATAGGAGACTCCATTCTAAGGGGAACAGAGGGCCTGATATACAGATCCAACCCAACTCACAGGGAAGTCTGCTGTCTCCCAGGCGTTTGGGTAAGGGACATGTCTGTAAAACTCTCCAGTCTAGTAAGGCCCTCTGATCACTATTCACTATTGGTTGTTCAAACTGGCAATGATGAAATAACAAAGAGAAGTCCAAGGGCAATCAAAAGAGACTTCAGGGCCCTGGGACAATTGGTAGACAGATCGGGAGCAAAGGTAGTGATCTCCTTGATTCTTCCAGTAACAAGGAATAATATTGATAGGAATAGGCAGATCCATCAGGTCAATGAGTGCCACCGAGGTTGGTGTAATCAGAAAAATTTTGGGGTTTTTGACCATGGAACGATCTACTCAACACCTGGTCTACTGACACCTGATGGGATGCACCTAACTCAGAGGGGAAAAAGAGTTCTAGTGCAGGCGCTAGTAGGGCTCGTTGACAGAGCTTTAAACTATCTTGGAAGGGGGAAAGGGACAAAACCAGTGATGAGCAATGGGATGGTGTGGAGTGCTTAACTAATAATAGACACCATGAACAAACCATACTAATAGGCCTCAGCCTGTCTTAGCAAGAGGCCTCCTTGCTGGCTGTGGGAAAAGTACTGGGCACTGATAACAGGCTGCAAGAATGTAAACTATTGAGATAATAATGAGGAGTTTTTGGAGAAAGACAATGATTTCATATCACGTGCACAGCTGCATGTACCCAATGGAAAGGGTTTTAGAGATACATGTTTGGCTTGTGATTTACAGCATTTAACCAATAGTTTGAAGGTGTTCAGGTGCTGCAGGACTCTGAAAGTATATAAGAGACTGGGTTATGTAAATAAAGTGGAACATTCTGCTTAAATCATATTGATTTGTGTGCGTTTTTTCACTGGAAGCTCCTCCGCCAATAGGATGGTGTGCCAAAACTTGAGAAAACCAGTACTCATGGGATCCCTCAATCTGCCTCATGAGGTGTTGGCTACAATGTACCACATCAGAAATGTTTCTACACTATTGTACACAGAATGAGGAACAAAGAAGAGGAACTCGAAGCTTTGGCCCAGTCCCAGAGATTTGACATCATTGGCATAAGTGAAACCTGGTGGGATGAGTCCTGTGACTGGAGTGCCCTGTTGGATGGTTACAGGTTCTTCAGGACAGATAGACAGTCCAGAAGAAGCAAAGGGGTGGCAATGTATGTAATAGAAGGGTTAGAATGTATGGAGATCACAACTGGCAATGGTACAGTTGAGAGCCTCTGGGTAAAAATCAAGTGGCAAACAAATAATGCAGATGTCATTGTGTAAGTCTACTATAGACCTTCCAGCCAGGACGATCATGCCAACGAATTATTCTTTGAGGAACTAAGGGACACTTCCAAATCAACTGCTCTTGTCCTTATGGGGGACTTGAACTTGCCAGAAATTAACTGGGACCATTACACAACTGATACAACCCAGACCATAAGATTCCTAAAAAGCTGGAAGACAATTTTATGGAACAGATTCTAAGGGAACTGACTCAGAAAAATGCCCTCCTTGATCTTCTGCTTGTCAACAGAGTGAATCTCATGAGCAAAGTGGAGATTGGTGGCCATCTTGACCACAGCGACCACAAGACAATAGAGTTTAAAATCTCTGTTTAGAACAGAAAAGGTGCCAGCAAAACCTCAACCCTGACCATTAGGAGAGCAGACTTCAGGCTGCTCAGGGAATTACTAAGTAAGATCCCCTGGGAAAATGTTTTTGCAGGTGCTTGGGTCCACCAGTGCTGGTCACTTTTTGAACATCACCTCCTAAGGGCACAGGAGCAGGCAATTCCAAAATGTCAGAAATCAAGCAGGTGAGGCAGAATGCTGACTTGGCTGAGCAGGGATCTTCTCTTGGAAATAAGGCAAAAAAGGAAGCTGTATGCCCAGTGGAAGCAAGATCAAGTGACATGGGAAGAATTCAGAGATGCTGCTTGCTGCTATAGTTAGAAAATTCATGCATCCAAAGCTCAACTGGAGTTGAAGTTGACAGAAATGTGGGGGACAATAAAAAGAGTTTTTTCAAATATATTAATGGCAATAGGCAGTATAGAAATATCATTGACCTATTACAGGATGAGGATGGTCATCTAAAAACAGAGATAGAGATGAGGCAGTTTAATGCTTTTTTTACCTCTGTCTTCAACATGGATGATGGACCAAGGGGGTCTCAGTGCCCTGAGCTGGAGGACTATGACTGCAAGAATGATCAACTCCAAGTAGACCCTGAAACTGTGCAGGATCTGCTACTCCAGGTAGATTCTCACAAATCTATGGGGCCTGATGGGATCCATCCAAGAATCCTCAAAGAGCTGACGATGTAATCACAAAACCTCTCTTGATTTTTGAGTGGTCTTGGGAATTCTGAGAGGTCCCAGGTAACTGGAAACTGGGGAATGTTGTCCTGATTTTCAGAAAGGGCAAGAAGGAGGACCCCAGAAACTACAGACCTGTCAGTCTCACTTCAGTGCCTGGTAAAGTTATGGAGAAGATTATTCTGGGAGGTATTGAGAAACACCTGAAAGACAATGCAGTCATTGGTCAAGGCCAGAACGGTTTTATGAGAGGAAAGTCCTGCTTTATCAAACCTAATTTCCTTTTATAACAAGGTAACCCACCTAGTTGATCAAGGGAAGCCAGTTGATGTAAGCTTTTTCTGTTTCAGTAAAGCTTTGGATACTCTCACAGGATCCTTCTGGACAAAATGTCCAGCTCACAACTGGATAAACACATCATGTGGTGAATGAGCAATTGGTTCATGGGTCAAGCACAGAGGATATTAGTGAATGGGGTAACATTAGACTGGCAACCTGTCACTAGCGGGGTTCTGCAGGGTTCCATCTTAGACCCTGTGCTCTTCAACATCTTCATAAATGACTTGGATGCAGTACTGGAAGGGATACTAAGCAAGTTTGCAAAAGACACAAAACTGGGAGGAACTGTTGAGTCCCTTAAAGGCAGGGAGGCCCTGCAGAGAGTCCTCAACAAATTAGAGGACTGGGAAATCACCAACCATATGAAGTTCAACAAGGGGAAATGCTTGATTGTGCACCTGGAGTGGGAAACCTTGATATATATACAGACTGGGGAATGAGATGCTGGAAATCAGTGTCGTGGAAAGGGACCTGGGTGGCCTTTGCAACAGCAAGTTGCATAAGTCAACAGTGTGTCCTGGCAGCCAGGAGGACCAACCATGTCCTAGGGCAAACCATCACCAACTGGCTGAGGGAGGTGATTGTCCTGCTCTACTCTGCACTGGCACGGCCTCACCTTAAATATTGTGTGCAGTTTGGGATATCAAGCTATTAGAGAGGGTCCAAAGAAGGGCAATGAACATGGTGAAGGACCTTGAGGGAAAGCTGTGTGAGGAGTGGCTGAGGTCATTTGGTCTGTTCAACCTGGGGAAGAGGAGACTGAGGGGACCTCATTGCAGTCTACGACTTCCTTGTTAGGAGGAGAGGAGGGGCAGACACTGATCTCTTCTCTTTGGGGACCAGTGACAGGACCCAGGGGGATGGCCTGAAGTTGTGTCAGGGGAGGTTTTGGTTAGATATTAGAAAGAGGTTCTTCACCCAGAGGGTGGTTGAGTGTTGGAACAGGCTCCCCGGGGAAGTTGTCACAGTACCAAGCCTGCCAGAGTTCAAGAAGCATTTGGATGATACTCTCAGGCACATGATGTGACTCTTGGGAATGGTTCTGTGTAGGGCCAGGAGTTGGACTCAATGATCCTTGTGGGTCCCTTCCAACTCAGCATATTCTGTGAGTCTGTGATCCATCCTTAATCTGTTGCTCACCTCTCTGCCTGACTTCTGCCTGCATTAAATTAACTAGTGGTGGCCAGACTATTGTCTCCAAGGTTGCTCCTTGAACTTTAAAATATGGTTTTACATAGAAATTGAGCCCCAAAGCAAGGGATTTCATGTCCCATCAGCAGTAGGGAGGTGCATGGGTGGTGGACCAGCAGCTCAGATGACAGCACTTCTATTGACCTGATTTTTTGGAGACTTAGAGTTACATGAAAGCAGAGATATCTGGTTATGATGATGATGATTTTCCAGTTCACTGGCTGAAAAATTATTTTCCTGGTTTTATATTGTCTTTGAGTTTTTAAGCAAAATGAGGGGACGGGGGGAGGCTTTTAAAGGGTTCATTTGAAGTGAGATGAAATAAGCCACAACCCCAAAAGTGAAATGCTATCTTATGACAAAAATTAAACAGTATCAACTGGATGCAGGGAACAGAATCATAGAATCATAGAATCATAGAATCAGCTGGGTTGGAAAGGACCTCTCAGATCATCAAGTCCAACCCTTGATCCACTACCACCACAGTTACTAGACTATGGCACTAAGTGCCACATCCAGTCTCATCTTTAAAACCTCCAGGGATGGAGAATCCACCACTTCCCTGGGCAGCTCTTCCAGGGAGAGTTGGGAGGGATGCTGAAATAGAAACCAAAACACCATTAGAAGATCAAAAAACCCCAATATTTATTAGAAAGAAGTGGTCAACAAAACGAGAAACCGAGAGACAGGAAAAGAGAGGAGGGAAATAAGTCCTCAATAAAACTCCCACTCACACAGGTGTGTTTTATGAGGTTGTCTTACCTACCCCAGAATGACTAGAATTCCCCATAGCAGAAGCTGCATCCTCGGAGTGTCAGCAGGCTCACAAGATAGTGGGTGTCCCCGCAAAAGAAAATGTTTTCCTCCATGTAAAGCTTGAGTCCCCCCAAGCACAAGACACCTGTTTTTTTAAATCAAATTTGCCGGTGTTGTCTACCTGGGCAGGTGTGGCCAACACTGCCCAACTACAGGTCTTCAGTCCCTCCCCCCATTATGTAAGTGGTAGCCCTTCTGCACATGCGTGTGTGCATTGGAATTTCCCTGTGCCTGCGTGATACACCTTGGGAGGTCTTCCCTAAATGAGTCTGGGGGCTTACTTCATCATCCTCGTCTTCACTTTCTCTTTCAAATGCCCTTGGAGGGTCATCAGCCAGTAGTGAGATACCAATTAATTTTAGTTTATGAAAAGTGCTGCTTTCAAGGACGAAGTTCTTGTTTATCAGTGCCTGTTTTCTCACAACTTGGCAGGAAAAGAACAAACTCTCACAGGTGGTTGGGCCAAACACAGACCAACAGTAGCAGTGTCTAATTAAGCATGGATACATTTCACCGCGTGGTCTGTGGTTGGACCACACCACTGTTAAATGACTCAAACAGCACATTGATGAAATGTCACCTCTAAAATGTTACACATCATGGTAAAAAGCAAGGAAAACAACACAAAATGTCCATAAAAAGTAACAGTAATAGTCCAAACAATGATATGTCCATCTTCAGTGGGGAGATTCGAGTTCTAGCTGTCACCCACTTTGAGTTGTTGTGCTAAGACAAAGTATGTCCTGCCTTGTTGGGTTAACCAGGGTTACCCACAGGCTCTGCTGTGGTGGTCGGTATTTAACAGTACTTGAGATAATCTTTTTCCAGTTAGCATACAGGGGGTCAGTGTCCCAACCTTTGGACATAGTACCTGAGTTGGAACAGATGAATAGGAGTGTTCAGTCTTATGGGTCTGGACAACACAATGAATCTCTGGAATTTCTGCAGAGTCCAAACCATAAAACAATCTCTTCAAAGGAACTCCAAATCTCAGTTGTTTTGTTGGATTTAGCTTTTATAGTATGAAGTGGTTGACTGCCAGTCACAAATTTATGGGTCTATTAGGAGCTTACCACAGGCAATGTGTGTCTAGGGTTTGATGCAACTCCAAACAACATCCTGGTCTTAATAAGTGCTCCTACAGAGAGCTTGCACTCTCTGGACAAATTCCATGCTTCATCCGTGGTCAGCCATCCTGCCACAGTCTGCCCCTGACTGCAGTCAATGCCCTCCACCTCCACCATGGAGGGATAGTGTAGGTATCTTTTGCCTCCATGCTATAAAAGACTTTCCATCCATACCAAAATGCATGTGTGTAATTCATTTAACTAGGGTATTTATTAAAGCAAGGTACAGACTAGACAAACCATTTAAACAAACCATCAAGCTATAATGTTACCAGTTTTGAAATGCGAGTCAGGACCCATAAGGGGGGTCCACAAACATTAATCTTCATTTGCAGTCTTGCAAATCAACCACTTTCTCGCTTCCTAACAGAGGACTCTTCTTCTGTGAGCTCAGTACCTCACGCATTGTTATTTCACAATCACATAGAATCCTGTGTGGACTCATAAACCAAAAGGTCTCTTTCATATGCTGCATCAATCAGAGAGGAGACAGGGATATTCCAAACAATACTTGACACCTACTGTAAAACTACTGGGACAAAAACATATACAAATATGAGCATTGGAAAACAATCAGTGTAAAAAAACAAAACCAGTTTTCAATTCTAGAAGATGATCAATAATCACAGTATTGTCTGGTATTTTGACAGTATTACTCGAACTATAATAGCTGTCCATCCTTTTAGAGTTTTTCTAGTTTGGATACTATGGAGTGAGTTTGCTGAAGATATCTCAAAAACCCAGTGAGACATCTTTGAAAGTCACCTGATAGAATTTTTAGTTTGTTTTCAAATTTTAACCAAATTCATAATACAACTTCAACAGTCATGTTATAACCTTCTTTACTAGAGCTAAATGCAAGCTTTGGTTGCAACTCTGATTCTTGCTTACCAGCAATACAAATAATACATACAGAAAGAGTAATTTAAAACACATCGTTGGTGCACTCATCCAAGAAGCAGAGATCTTCTTAGCTCTGGAGTAGTAGATCCATGGATCCGTTCGGGCAAGAGACCTGCAATGCAAAAACAACCAATCCATTTGGTTATTCAAAATGACATGAAGTTGTCAAAAAATGTGTGCAGTTGCCACACCTGGGGCCAATACCCTTGGCCAATGTATACATGGTCTGCACAGAATGGGCTAGTGCAGGAGTATTCATGGTTGTGGTTGCTGCAGAGGTCACAGAAGCAATTAACCATCCAATGATTACCTCCTGATTGTGGTAACAGTTTCCCCAATTCACTGTGTTGTGCATCATCTTCCCAGCACCCTGGCCAGCCCCACTGGGAGCCACAGCTCGACTCCTCTGCCCATGAGAACTACTAATGCCTATTACTTGCAATAGCATTCAATACAAACCAACCACTGAGTTCCCAAAAGGCCACTGAGAAGGGGAAGGAGATGGTGCATGGTACACGGTGGGGGAGGCCATGCACCCCCAAGGTGTCCCCCGGATCAAAGCAGCGTGCGTCCCATTCTCCTCACCGGAGTGGTCTTTTCCAATTGTGACACCAGCTCATGCGTGATCACTGTGTGAACAAATAACAATAGTTTATGATACCGACTTGGTGTCAACAATGTCTCTGTTGTATCTCTTCCAGAATTCAAGTTTTCAACAGTAAAACCATACAGTATTTTTCCATGCCACATTGACACACAGAACCACAGACCCATTACAGAAGGGTTTCAAACACGATCCAGATCCCTCACTCAGGAATAAACCAATCAGTCAAATCGAAGCTCTGACTCAGTTTAAAATGAGACACAGGTGGTTTGCTGAGGATGAGTTATGAGGAAGACCCAAACTCCTCCCTCTAAGCAATTGTAAATCCGAAATAAGGAGTCTCCAACTGAGGGGAAAAAAATTGTGGAAAAAGGAAGAATAACAGTCCTTTGTTTAAAGATATATGTGTATTGGCAGAAACAATGAAAGAAAACAAGTAAAACAACCAAACAATACTCCTATACCCACAAATAATCCCCTTCAAAACATACCAATAAACAAGTAAAGAAAAAAGTAAACAGTTCAGTTTGTGCCCTTTGGTGCAATTCTAACCACAGTCAACAGGGGGCGTTGTTGAATCACAGGAGATGCAGAGCTTGTAGTGTCCTGTGCCAGTCACCAGGGGCGCTGTAGGATCACTGGAAATGCAGAGCCTACAGTTCTTTATGCTGGTTAGCAGGGAGCACTGTGGAATCACTGGTCGTTGCCACATGGGGGTAACACCCTCCGGGATGTGTTAGAGAAACCAAAAATGGGTTTCCTTCCCTCCACACACACTGAGAAAGGGGAGAGAGAGAGGGGGAGAAACAACAAAAAAAAAGTCCTCCCCAATGGGAAAAAACTCACTCTTTCTACTGGCCAAATCGTGCAGTATAGTTTTCCTTCTCCCTTTGATGTGTACAAGAACCACTGCTAAGAAAGAAACAAATGGGAATGGGGAAAGGAAAAGGAAAAAAGAACTCCCGAAACAGTTCCTCTCTGATGAAAAATCCAAGCAGAATCCACAACTGACAACCAGGCTGAGAACAAAACCCCACAGAGCTTCCACTCTGACCTTGTTCCAGCTTTAGCAGCCAGCCAGAACTCCTACCCCCCCGTTTCCCAGGATACGAGAGGAAAAAAAAATGTAAGAAAGAAACTCCTCACCCCCATTTCCCAGGACACGAGATTCTGAGGTCGTTAACTAGAAGGCAACTTCCTTTGTGCTCCTTAACTGCCCACTTAACCCTGCACACAGTGGGCAGGGGGAAGGGAAAAATTCCTGTTTAGTTTCTAAGAACCAGCAAAATCATCACAAGTTCCAACCTCCTTCCCTCTCCTCATCAATTTCAATACTATTCCTAACTTTCTTCTCTAAATCCAACTATAGTTTGTGTGAGAGGGCATCCAACAGCACACCTGTACCTAGGACTTGGTGTTTGCCCGTTCAAAGCACAAAATACACCATACAAGCAATTTCTCTTTTTTAAAGCTACCAAAACCAAAATTACTGACACTTAAATTATCAAATAGATTCAATGGTTCCAACACAGTGCATCTACTCTTCAGAGGATTCATGCATCCAAACTCTCCCCCCTTTTATCTTTTTTTCTGTTCTTTGCATCCAGGCTCTCCCCTCTGGTTTGTTTTTTTTGTGTTCTTTCCTGCTGCAGCTTTTGCTACTGCCGCCTCCAGTCTGGGTCCCCAACCACCCGGATGGGGGGGGGTGAAAAAACAGCTAGAGATCTGCTCCTGGGTTTTCCTGGGTTTTTTTCTTTTTTCTTTTTTTTTTCTGTCTTTCCCACTGCATCTGCCATTAGGCCCCTGTCAGCCTCCATGGCTTACACGCAGCGACCTGGTCCCAGTCCAGCGTCCAAACAATCCCCAGACCACATCACAATGCTCCTGCATCCATCTGGGAAGCCCTATGGGAGGGGTTCTCCCGGACCCCTACCTCAGGACCTGAATACCTCAACCAACAAACTCATGTTCGTTCCTCCACCCACAGCCCCCAACATGCCCACACACAGCAGCACTCAACTCAGGAAGAGTCTTGCCGGACAGCAACCAGCTGACACTGCACACACCATCACTGTAGGGTACAAGAAAAAACCCTGTTTAACAGATAAGATACCACAGTACCATTAACAACACCTCAAGCTCACAATGACACAATGGACAGGCAACACAACTAGCATTAGAACAACAGAAACACGGGGTGAAAGCTACACTCCCTGTAATAGAAGGGTTAACTTTGTTCATAAAATCTTATGTGTATGAGGGAATAAGAAACTTTTGTTATAATTCAACAAGATAAGTTTCACAGACATCCTGTTAATCAAGCAAGTGTCAGTAAAATTAATTGCAGACATCTTGATAAGCAAACAAGTGGCAGTGTCGGTGTAATTCACAACTGATAAGAACTACGGCTTTCATCCCTGACAAATTCCAGAAGGCAGATAACAACTAGCCATGAACTTGCAACCACAACACACTTACATCTGTCCCAGTTTAAATGAGACAAGGGTCTTTTGCTGAGGATGAATTAGGAGGAAAAGACCCAAACTTCTCTTTCCAAACAATTATAAATCCAAAATTAAGAGGCTCCAATTGAAGGAAAACAAATTATGGAAAAGGGAAAATAACAGCCCTTTATTAAAAGGTATGTGTGTATTAACAGGAACACGGAAAAAAAAAAAAACCAACCCAAGTAAAATAACTAAGTAATACTCCTACACCCACCAACAATCCCCTTTAAGAACAAAACCGATAAACCGGCAAAAAAAAAAATAGTTCAATTTCTTGCACCCTTTGGTGCTGTTCCAACCACAGCCAGCAGGGGGCGCCGTCGGGTCACTGGAGATGCAAAACCTGTAATGTCCTGTACCACTCACCAGGCAGCGCTGTTGGGTCACTGAAGGTGCAAAAAACTTGTAGTGTCCTATTACAGTCACCAGGCGACGCTGTTGGATCACCGAAGGAGCAGAACTTGTAATGTCCAGTGCCCGTCACCAGGTGGCGCTGTTGGATCCTTGGCTGCCACCGGGGGGGAAGACAACAGCAATAAAACAGAAAGTTCTCCCAATGGAAGAAAACTCACAAACTTCAGCTGATTAGGGTCTGTTGTAAGCAGGGCTTGCAGTCAGCCAGAGGTGAGCCAAGAGCAGCAGCCAGAAACTCCCCTCCGACAGGAAAAAAAACAAAAGGAACCCGGCAGTGTCTGCAGCCCGCAGCAGCTTCTCACCCTGGCCGAGAGAGAGAGTCTCCTCCCCCCAGCCTCCACCCCCCCCTTCGTTGTCAAGGCAACAAATCTCGCCTATTAGGGCTCGAGCCGGTTCCTTTGTTCAACTAAATGGCTCATCACAGAGCACACACACGGCAGGAGGAAAGGAAAGAAAAATTCCTTGCTAAAAATACGAACTCTGACAACATCCGAAACACGGGACTTGAAAATGTATAAAAAGAGACATTTGCTGCATTTTGGTGTGTGTCTCGGGCAAAGCACTGGCTTCCCAGACCACCCAGCACTGGTTTTGCTTTATTATCGCTTCCTTGATAAATATATCAATGTTTAATTGGAATTGAGTTGTCTAAATTCTTATACCAATTTATAACACTCCCTAACCTGTCCACCCCACAAACACAAGTGGATCAGCCCCAAAAGTTATGTAGGTCCCACTTTTCTCAACAATAAGCAGCGCAGCCCTGCGGGATGTGTCCTCACCCCCCAGCGGGTTCTGATTAACTATAAGAAATGTGGTGCAGCCCCCCAGTCCTTTTTCCCCTGCATGTCCCAAAAACTGTAAGAAACTTGGAGCAGCCCTTCAGAGAGAGTCCTCCCCCCTGGTGGGTCCCACAAACTATAAGGAAAACAACGCAGCCCTGCGGAGAGGGTCCTCTCCCCCTCAGTAGATTCTGGCACACTATAAGAAATATGGCACAGCTCCGCAGAGAGAGTACCCCCCCCCCCGACGGGTCCCGCAAACTATAAGAAAAGTAGCGCAGTCCTACAAGCTATAGGTCCCACTTTTCTCAGCAACAACAAACAACAGTGTGCCCCACAAACTACGCTCTCCACTGGCGGGTCCTACTTTTTTTTCCCTTGCAACTGTGTGTTTCACATTTAGCATCCAATCCTCGTCACCAAAATTATGCTCCAGGGAGGGTTTGGAGGGATGCCAAAATGGAAACCAAAACACCATTGGAAGATCAAAAAAACCCAATATATATTAGAAAGAAGTGGTCAACAAAATGAGAAACCAAGAGATGGGAAAGAACAGGAGGGAAATAAGCCCTCAGTAAAACTCCCACTCATGCAGGTGTGTTTTATGAGATTGTCTTACCTACCCCAGAATGACTAGAATTCCCCATAGCAGAAGCTGCATCCTCAGAGTGCAGGCATTGGGGGGTCTTCCCTAAATGAGTCTGGGGGCTTACTTCATCATCCTCGTCTTCTTTTTGTCCTTCAAATGCCCTTGGAGGGCCATAAGCCAATAGTGAGATACCAATTAATTTTAGTTTATGCAAAGTGTTACCTTCAAGGACGAAGTTCTTGTTTATCAGTGCCTGTTTTCTCACAACTTGGCAGGAAAAGAACAAACTCTCACAGGTAACTGGGCTAAACACAGACCAACAGTAGCAGTGTCTAATTAAGCACGGATACAGTGTGCATTTAAAAGAACACACCTTGCAAGAGTGGAGGAGACTTTTACCATGTTGGCGGTGCTTTCAGAGCTGTAATGTAAAGGCATGTACCGAGTTGTCCCAGAAGATACTGGGTAGGAAGATGTTTCTTAGGAAGAAGTTTGTTGTGGTTTTGATCTGGGTCAATTTGTTTTCACCTCCCACACAATTATTATTAGTTGAGAGAAGGTTTATGCAGACAAAAGAGATTGAATTTGGGGAAAATAATATGAGCATTTATTACTATCAAAATAAAAACTACTAAAGAACTACATCTACAATAATCCTACTTAAGTAAAAGTATTATGTCTATGTATTTACAGAAATACCTCTCCCCCCTTTATATTAGTCCAGGAGGAGAAGCATTCTCTTTCTCCATTCTTGGAGCTCCAGGTCTCTTCAATAACTCTGCAGCACTCTCATTGTAGCTGGAACTCTTTCTCCTTCTCTGTGTCGGCCTCCAGAGCTGGGCCTACCACCCTCCTGGGCTAAGACCGGAGGTTGGGAGTTACCCAGGCCTTGAAGGTTTTTTCTTCCATGGTCTTGTAAGGGGACACACCTACCATGGGTCTTCACCACAGGATTACAGGGGATAATGGTTTATGAGTCCATCCCTGTTTTCTGTGGAGGTCCCTCCCCACGGGACAACAGTCCTTGATAGACTTCTCCTGCATGGGTCTAGCATGGATCCTTCACTCAGATCCCAACATCTGACCCGAGCCGTTTGCTCCGGCGTAAGTCTCTCTCTCAAGATCACAAATCTTCAGTAGCAGCATGGATCCCTCACTTGGATCCCAAGCTTACCCAAGCCGTCTGCTCCGGTGTAAGCCTCATCCCTTCAGGGTCATAAATCCTCAACAGGACTCTACCTTATCTCAGTCCTTTTCATGAAGTCTCGGTTTCCTCATGCAAATTACTTTAGTATAGGTTCCTCCACGAGCAACATGGAGTCTCCTCACCCTAACAAACTTCTACAGGTTGCAGGGATTATTTTCTAGTCTTTTCCCTGCTGAAGGGAGATAGCGAAAGGGGGGAGAAACAGTCTCTTTCAAACTTTCCTTCTCTCTCCTGCAGTTGCCAGCTTTGACCTTGGAGGTCTCTTATCTCTTCACTGGAATTCTTTTGCAGCGGTTCTTCGTCCAAGCAGTCAGTCTTTTAAAGTTTTTTTTTTTTCTCCAATCTCTTACAAGAGAGAAGGGGGGTTTCAGTGCCACACCTGCCCCCGGTCCAAGCTGGGGGAGGAGGGGGTCCTGGTCCTCCTCAGGACCAGCTACCACTCCTACATGGTAACCTAATTTCAACTGCACAACAAACTTTCTCTTCCGTTTTTCTTAAATATGTAATTAACAAAGGCGTTACTAAGAGTTTTGATTGGCTTCTTGTCCGGAAATCCACCTGCACAAAACCATCCTCAGCCCTAGGGGATGGCTGTTGGGCAAAACCACGACAAAGTTGTTTACAATGAGGGTGGTGAGGCACTGGCACAGGTTGCCCAGAGAAGTGTTAGATGCCCCATCCCTGGAAGTGTTCAAGGTTGGATGGGGCTCTGAGGAACCTGGTCTAGTTGATGATGTGATGCCCAAAAAGGTGGATAAAAAGAAAACTTAATTTTGAGCCCATAAACAGCAGGTATTTATTGCGACATCGGGGTAGCTTCCAGCTCAGGTTGGACAAAAAGCTCCGAAGTGGTTCAGTAAAAACAAGCAATTTATACAGTTTCTAATCATGATTACAACATAATCACATGCATATTCATATTATTGCATCATTAGATTACAATACTCATAGCAGGTGGAGTCGGGGTGGAGATTGAGGCGTGGTCTCTATTTTGAGGAATAAATTAGGGTAGTTCTGGTCTTGCCTTCTTCCTGGGGTCACAAATCTACTCCTCATCATCGGGTGACCTCGGGGACCTTCTGTTCTTTCCATTGTTCTATGTTCTGATCGCCCAGGCTTGAAGAAACCCTTGACTCTAGGCCTACTTTACCTATTCAAATGTCTACCTTGGCTCCTCTGGATGAGATTTATGGGTGTTGAGTTCTTTGTCTAGTGTTTGTTGTGGTTCCTTTAAGGTCTAATGCCCTTAGTACAGGACATAGCCTTCCTGTAAATACAACTTACAGTAAACGAAGTACAGGGGGTAAGGGGGGGCTCTTATGGGTCTACAGTAAAAGTGTTTCGATTAACCCTTCCTGTTTCAGATGTCCCTGCTCATTGTAGAAGCTTCAACTAGATGGCCTTTAAAGGTCCTTTCCAACTCAAATCATTCTATGAGTCTATAATTCTATGCTCTTAAGAAAGGATAGAGTTGCAGAATAATTCAGCTGGGAAAGGTCCTTTGGATGTCTCCATTCCAACCTCCTACTTGGGGCAGGGCTACCTTCACAGTTATTGGGTGACTCAGGGTCTCGCTCAGCCAGATCTGGGATATATTCAAGGATGGAGATGACAGCACCTCAGTTGTACCTGTTTTCTGGTCATCAGTCCCTGGGGGTACACCCACTCCTTGGACTGTGTCGTGGTTTTCCCCTGGGTTAATTTGCTTTTACACCCCCCAAGTAATTATTAATTAGTTAAGAGAAAGTTTATGCAGACAAAAGAGACTGAATTTGGGGAAAATAGTATGAGCATTTATTACTAACAAGCTAAAACTAAAGAACTATATCTACAAAAATTCTACTTAAGTAAGAGGTGCTATGTATTTACAGAAAAATACTTCTCCCCCTTTTAATCAGTCCAAGGAGGAGAAGTAGTTTTTGTTTCCATTCTCGGAGTTCCAGGTCTCTTCAGTAATTCTGCAGCACTCTCGTCGCAGCTGGAATTCTTTCTCTTTCTTTGTGTTGGCCTCCAGGGCTGGACTTACTCCCCTCCTGGATTAAGACCGAAGGCTGGGGGTTACCCAGGTCCTGAAGGGTCTTTCCTTCCATAGGCTTGCAAGGGGACACTTGCTTACTATGGATCTTCTTCCACAGGGTTACAGGGGATAATGGTTTAAGAGTTCACCCCTGTTTCCTATGGAGATCCCTCACCATGGGAGAACAGTCTTTGATAGACCTCTCCAGCATGGGTCTAGCATGGATCTCACACATGGATCCCAACATCCCTACCCGAGTTGTTTTTTGCTCCAGCGTAGGTTCTCTTAGGGTCACAAATCTTCAGCACCAGCAACATGGATCTCTCACTGAGATCCCAAGTTTATCTGAGTCGTCCTTGCTCCGGCATAAGCATCGTCCTCTTCAAGGGTCACAAAGTCTTCAACAGGACTCTGCCTTACCCGAGCCGCTTTTGCTCCAGCATAAGGCTTTTTGTCTCTGTTAAAGTCACAAATCTCTGGTACATCCACAAGCTCTTCTGTGAGCCGCATGGGGAGTCTCTTCACCTCAACAAACTTTTACAAGTGGTAGGGATTTTATTTTTCAGTCTTTTCCCTGTTGAAGGGAGGAAGAGCAAAAGGGAAAGAAGCAGTTCTCCCCCTTCGAATCTTTCTTCTCTCTCTCCGTCTGCCAACTTTGACCTTGGACATCCCTTATCTCTTCGTTGGAATTTCTTTACAGCGGTTTCTCGTCCAAACAAGCAGAGAGAAGGGAGGTTTCAGTGCCGCACCTGCACCCCCCACCCCGGTCCAGGGCCGGGGAAGGAGGAGGCCTTTTTTTTTAGGGGGCCAAGATGGCACGCGGGCAGGTGGCCACGCACTCGGTGTGCTCCTGCAGCTGGGTGGTGGGTGGTGAGGGACCCGCTCCTGCTCTCGCAGCTCGTCGTGGCCCTGCATGCATGGGAAACGCTGCCGCACTGATCTGTGCAGTCGACCTCCTGGAGAAGCCGTCGGGAGCTGTGCTTCGACGTCGGAGCGGCGGAGTGGTTGGCAGATGGTCGGTGGCCATGCGGGGCCAGGCCGTGGGACCGGGCCGCGGGACCGGGTCGCGCCGGGTCGGACTGGGCGGGTGCAGGGAGGGGGCCGGACGGTCCCAGGGGTTCCCAGACCGTCGGGGGGGCGGGTGGATGGTCCCGTTCAGCGCGGGGGGGAGATCCCCTGGTCGAGCCGGCCGGGTCAGGCAGGGCAGGAGCAGGGGGGAGGGTGGACGGACCTGGAGCTTTCCCGGGCCAACGTGGGGGGGTCGGCCTCGTTTGGGGGCCATGGATAGGCAGTGCAAAGGGGAGTTTGCAGTGGCACGCTGGGGGATGAGGTTTGGTGTGGGTAGTGGGTTTATTCTGGAGGCTGGGGGGTTTTGGTTGGGCAGGGGCTGTGGAGGGTGCCCAAGCCTAAGGTGAATGTGGGGACTTCTTACACGTGTACCCGCCCTTGCTTGGGGGTATGCCGGGATTGCTGTTCTTCAGGCGTTGTCGCAGTGGGAGTGGGATATGATGGGTTCGGCTTGCTAGTGGTTTCTGCCCAGGAATGTGGTGTGTTTTTATTTTTCTTATTGTTGTTGCTTTGTGGGTTGTGGGATTTTGTGCTGGTGTTTGTTGTTGTGGTTTTTTTGTTTTGTTTTGTTTTTGTTTTGGTTTGTTTGTTTGTTTGTTTGTGGGGTTTTGTGTGGTTTTTTGTTTGTTTGTTTTTGGTTTTGTTTGTTGGGGGGTTTTTTGTGTTTTTTTTTTTTTTTTCCCCCATAGTGTCTTGAGGGGTGCTCAGGGCAAGGAAGTGTCCCTGGGTTAAACTGTAGGTAGCTGTGAAGGAAAAGTAGGGAGAGCAGGGTTTGTCCAAACTATTTCAGTATGCCCTTATGAGGTTGAGAGCTGTGCTGTTGGTGGCATATGCCTCCGGTAGGGTCTCCCATGCAAGAAAGGTCGAAACTGAAGGGTCAAATGTGTCCATGGGTAGGATGAGCTCACTAGCCTTCCAGCGGTCATCCTAGGAGAAGGACAACTCTAATTTCAAACCTGGGAAGATGGAGCTCGCTTAGCCCTGTAAGACCATCCATTCAAGAGAAGGATACTCTAATCAAACCTACATCTTGAGGACCTCACTGTCACCGTCCAAGCTTACTAGGCCCTGGCAGATGAACCTCAGGAGTAAAGGGTGGGATCAGTTCTGCGCAAGCTGAGCCTCACCTAAAAAAAATCCACTGCGCAGGCTCTAGGGTTATACCCACACTTGTAAAGTCCTGCAGCGACAGGTGAGGGACGAAACGGCAGGTGATAAGGTGCACTGGAAGCCGCAGTCCTAACCCTGCATGGAGGCAGTTCAGGACATTGGTCACCTGAGTCTGACCCTGGAGATGACAGACTCACTCGGCAGCATCCTGAATGACCAAGCAGCCTTTTTCAAGGAGAGCACTGCTTGCTCCACACGGAAAGGGGTCTAGAAAAGGTGGCCTAACCAAAGCTCATCTCCATCCTTCACCTGGTTGGCTAGCCGCGGTCAACGGGCATCTTCTGTTGCGGTCAAATAAATATTAAGAGTAAAAGGCACACACCTGCCTCCAAAGGTGTACTCAAATTAACACTCGCATGCCGGAACATCAGAACCATGCTTGATACTGCAAACAGTGCACGTCCTGAGCGTCGCTCCGCTCTAATTGCCCATGAACTGTCACGACTCAACATCGACATCGCTGCTCTCAGTGAAGTTCGTCTTCATGAGGAAGGCAGCCTTAGAGAACATGGGAACTGCAATGATAATGGTCGCCTTCTGCTACAGTTTTGTGCTGAGCAGTAGCTTACCATCACCAACACTATCTTTCAGCAGAAAGATAGTCTGAAGACAACCTGGATGCATCCTAGGTCCAAGCACTGGCACCTCATTGATTATATCTTGGTCTGACAGAGAGATATTCGCAATGTTCGTCACACCTCCTTGATGCCTAGTGCAGAATGTCAAACGGATCATCGCCTCGTGCGCTGTAAACTTAACCTCCACCTTAAGTTCAAACCTAAAAAAGGCAGCATTCCTAGAAGGAGACTTCAAGTTAACAGTCTTCAATCAGCTACAGTGAGGGACAGATTCCAGGCAAATCTTCAATCCAGGCTCGAAGTTCATTCCACAGACTCCTCTCCCAAAGCACTTTGGCAACTTATTAAAAGTAGCATTCTGCAGTCCTCTGAAGAATCCTTAGGGCTCTCCTTCAAGAAAAACAAGGACTGGTTTGATGAAAACAATCATGAGATCCAGGAATTGTTGAGTAAGAAGAGAACTGCTCACCAAGCCCACCTTGACTCAGCCATCTTGTCATATAAGAAAAGCAGCCTTTAGACTCTATGCAGCAAGCTGCAACAGAAACTTGTGACATCCAGAACAAGTGGTGGACCAATCTAGTGGAAAAAATCCAATTATGCTGCAGACACAGGTGACTACAGAGTTCTATGAGAGGCTCTAGAAAACAGCCTATGGTCCTACACACCAGGTTCAAAGCCCATTACTCAGCGCAGATGACCAAATGCTTCTCACAGATAAAGTTTCCATCTTGAATCGATGGTCTGAACACTTTCAGACTCTCTTCAGTACTAACCGTGCAGTTAAAGACTCAGAAATGCAGTTCATTTCACAACAACCTGTGAAAACTGAACTGGATGACTGCCCCACCATGGGAGAAACTCTTAAAGCAATACAGGAGGTGAAAATTGGCAAGGTAGCTGGGGTTGACGGAATCCCACCTGAAATCTGGAAATACGGTGGCCAAACACTCTGTGCTAAGTTTCATGAATTTGTGGTGCGCTGTTGGGAACGAGGTGAACTGCCTTCAGACCTTCGTGATGCTGTCATCGTCACCTTGTACAAGAGGAAAGGAGATAAATCAGACTGCTCAAATTACCGAGGTATTACTCTGCTCTCCATTGCTGGTAAAATCCTTGCAAAATTCTGTTGAACAGATTAATACCCGCCATAGCAGAAGATCTTCTACCTGAAAGCCAGTGTGGTTTCTGAGACAACAGAGGTATCACAGACATGGTATTTGTTCTCAGACAACTGCAAGAGAAGTGTAGGGAACAGAACAAAGGACTCTATGTTACTTTTGTTGATCTCACCAAGACTTTCGACACTGTGAGCAGAAAAGGTCTGTGGCAGATTTTGGAACATTTAGGATGTCCTCCCAAGTTCCTCAAAATGATCATCTCACTTCATGAGGACCAGCGCGGCCAAGTGAGATATGGTGACGCACTTTCTGAGCCATTTCCAATAGCCAGTGGTGTGAAGCAAGGCTGCGTTCTTGCACCAACTTTATTCACAATCTTCTTCAGCATGATGCTCCAAAGGGCCACAGCAGACCTCGATGATGAAAACGGTGTCTACATTCGATATCGTACCGATGGGAGCCTATTCAACCTAAGGCGACTGAAGGCCCACACTAAGACCTTAAATCATCTTGTCCATGAGCTACTTTACGCTGATGATGCCGCCTTCGTTGCCCACACAGAAGTAGCTCTGCAGCGTTTAACATCCTGCTTTGCAGAGTCTACTGAGCTGTTTGGACTGGAAGTCAGCTTGAGGAAGACAGAAGTTTTATATCAGCCTGCACCTCAGGAAGTCTCCCATCATCCCCATATCACCATTGGTGAAACAGAACTCAAATCAGTCCAGAAGTTTAGTTACCTGGGTAGCATCATCTCCTCAGACAGTAAGATTGATGCAGAGATAGACAACAGGTTAGCAAAGGCATACAGAGCTTTCGGTAAACTCCATAAAAGAGTGTGGCAAAACAAACACCTGAAGAAAAGTACAAAGATCAGTGTTTACAGAGTCATTGTACTGTCTACTCTTCTATATGGGTCCAAATCATGGGTCATTTATCGGCACCACTTGCGTCTCTTAGAACGCTTCCATCAGCGCTGCCTCCATACAATTCTAAACATCCACTGGACTGACTATGTGACCAACACGTCTGTCCTTGAACAGGTAGCAGTCACGAGCATTGAGGCCATGCTGCTGAGAACACAGCTGCGCTGGGCAGGGCACATCTCCAGGATGCAGGACTACCGCCTCCCTAAGATCGTCCTCTATGGGGAACTTGCCACTGGCTACCTCAAGAGAGGAGCCCCGAAGAGGAGATACAAGGACTCCCTGAAACAATCCCTCATCCTTGGCCATATTGATCACCACCATTGGTCTGCCCTGGCCTCCAATCAGGAGGCCTGGAGACACACCATCTATAACGCTGCTACTGCTTTTGAGAACACACGCAGGATCACTCTCGAGGAGAAAAGACAACGCAGAAAGAATCGCATCTCATCGATATCACCTGGGGAGCCTTTCTGCTGTGCCTTCTGCAACCGGACTTGTCTATCTCGCATTGGCCTTTTTAGCCATCAGCGTGCTTGTAGTAAGTGTGGGTAGAGCCCTTCTCAAATCTTCATTCGCGAAGCCTAGCCATGATGATGACTGAGCTTTTTGATTGGTTTTTTGTCCGGAAATTACCTGGACAAAACCATTCTCAGCCCCAGGGATGGGTTGGTGGGCAAAACCACAACAGGTTGGATGGGCAGTCAGATGATATGGGAAGGGGTGTTCTCCCCTGACGCAAAATTCCATGTTGAACACCTCCTTTCCATTCTGCACTGGGGTTGTCCCCTCCAAAAACGGGACTTTCCATGTTATCCTGGTTCTGGTCAGGATAGGGTTAATTTTTGCAGTAGCCAGGAGGAGGTATGACTAGGACCTGGAGGTTATTCTATACCACCCCACATCATTGCCAAGGGTGGGGGGAAGGGAGTCTTTTCTGGTCGAGTAAGCATGACAGAGGGAGCAGTTAGGTAACACTGGTTCTGAACATTTTGCATGTGAATCACTCGCCTCTCTCTTGTTCTGGAGCCAAAACTACAGAAGATCAGAAGCCAATTACACTCCAACAGAAAAGGAGATCTTAGCAACTTATGAAGGAGTACAAGCTGCCTCAGAGGTGATTGTCACAGAAGAACAGATCCTCCTGGCACCTCGACTACTGGTGTTGAGTTGGATGCTCAAGGGGAAGATGCCCTCTAAGCATCATGCCACTGAAGCTACATGGAGTAAATGGATCGCCCTGATCATGCATTGGAAATCCAAATCACCCTGGGATCCTAGAAATAATCATGAACTGGCTGGAAAGTGAGAATTTTAGTCTAGCAGAAGAAGAAGAAGGGGAGCAGGTGGTACGGGCAGAGGAAGCCCCGGCATACAATAACTTACCATAAGAAGAAATACGCTATGCACTCTTTATTGATGGTTCCTGCTGCATTGTAGGGATGAAACGTAAATGGAAAGTAGTTGTATGGAGCCCCACACGACGAGTTGCAGAAGCTATGGAAGGAGAAGGTGAATCGAGCCAATTCTCAGAGATCAAAACTGTCTAGTTAGCATTGGACATTGCTGAATGAGAGAAGTGGCCAAAACTTTACCTCTACACGGACTGGTGGATGGTGGCCAATGCCTTGTGGATGTGGTTGGACAGATGGAAGAAGGCCAATTGGAAACGTAGGGTAAAACCCATCTGGGTCTCTGATATATGGCAAGACATTGCTACCCGAGTAGAGAAGCTGATGCCCATGTGCTCTGAAATCGAATCAATGAAGAGCATTGCAACAATGAACAGGCAGACCGAGCTGCGCAAGTCAAGGTGTCACAGGTGGATCTGGACTGGCAGCACAAAGGAGAGTTGTTCTTAGTACGATGGGCCCATGATGCCTCCAGCCATCAGGGCAGAGATGCCACCTACAGATGGGTACGAGACCGAGAGGTGGATCTAACCATGGATACTATTTCTCGGGTTATCCATGACCGTGAGACATGTGCTGCTGTTAAACAGACTAAGAGACTGAAACCCCTGTGGTATGGTGGACACTGAAGTAAAAACAGGTACGGGAAGGTTTGGCAGGTTGATTATATCACACTACCACAGACCCATCAAGGTAAGCGCTATGTGCTCACCATGGTGGAAAGCACCACTGTATGGTTGGAGATGCATCCAGTGCCCCACATCACTGCCAGAAATACCATCCTGGGTTTTCAAAAGCAAGTCCTGTGGTGACACAGCACCCCAGAGGGAATTGAGTCAGATAATGGACCCACTTCAAGAACAGTTTAGTTACCACCTGGGTGAAAGAGCATGGCATTGAGTGGGTGTATCACATCCCATACTATGCAGCAGCTGCAGGGAAGGTTGAATGGTGTAATGGACTGTTGAAGATCACCCTGAAAGCATTGGGTGGAGGGACTTTCAAACACTGGGATCAGCACCTAGCAAAGGCTACATGGTTAGTCAACACTAGAAGCTCCGTCAATCGAGCCAACCCTACCCAATCAGAGTTCCTTCACACTGTAGATGGAGACAAAGTCCCAGTGATTCACATGAGGGGTGTGTTAGGTAAAACAGTTTGGGTCAACCCTGCCTCAAGCAAAGGCAAATCCATTTGTGGGATTGTTTTTGCCCAAGAACCCGGTTGCACATGGTAGGTGATGCAGGAAGATGGAGAAACCCGGTTCATACCTCAAGGGGATATTATCTTCAGGTGAACAGGTCATAACTCTGTATCTGTATCTGTATTTGTACCTACATATTTGTGAATGTGTATATAGTTTAGAACAATGCATATATGTATGGAGTTCAAAAAGTTTAATTTGATAGAGTGTGGTGGCATGGGAAAGGAAAAATTAGGGATGGATAATGTCACGGTTTTGTTTGTTCTTAGAAACTAAGCAGGAATTTTCCCTTCCCCCTGCCCAGGGTGTAAAAGAGATGTTGAATAGGAAGGTTGGCTGTGGCTTGGGTCATTTATTAACACAAAAGAAGTGGCTGGCAAAACCACATTCCAGGTTGATAGTCTTCAATATTTTTTTCTATGGGGAGGGAAGAGGAGTTCTTTTTTTTACTTTTTTTTTCTCTCCTCTCCTGGTAAATGGGGGGAGGAGTTCGGTTGCTGCTGAAGTTGGAACAAGGTCGGGGTAGCAGGAACTCGAAGGTGGCTTTGTTCTCAGCCTGGCTGCCAGCTGAGAATTTTGCTTGGATTTGCGAGGAACTGTTTGGGAGGCCTCTCCTCCTTTTTTTTTTTGTTTGGCAGTAGCTCTTGTGCACACCAAAGGAGAGGGGAAGCTACACCACATGACTCAGCCAGCAGGACAGAGTGAGTTCCTGTTGGGAAGGACCTTTTTGTTTCTTTCCCTCCGCTTTCCCTTTTCATGGTGAGGGGGAGGGAAGATCTTCATTGTCAACTTCTCCAGCACACCCAGGGGCTGCCCACAAGGTGACTACCAGTGATCCAACAGCTCCCCCTGCTTACTGTGGTTAGAATTGCACCAAAGGGAGCAAACTGAACTGTTTACCTTTTTTATTTGTTTGTTTTTTTGAAGGGTAGTATTTTTGGTATAGGATTATTGCTTGGTTGTTTTATTTTGTGTTCTTTTGTTGTTCTGCCAATACACATATATCTTTTAATAAAGGGCTAGTTTTTTTCCTTTTTCCACATTTTTCTTGATTGGACCCTTTTAATTTCAGATTTGCAATTGTTTAGAAGGAGTAGTTTTGGTCTTCCTCATAACATCCTCAGCAAAACACTTGTGTCTCATTTAAACTGAGATAGAGTGAGTGGCAATGTGATTTTGGAAAGTCTCAGTAGGAGCACTAAATTGGGGAGTACCATTCCTAAACCACAACAGGCCCTCAACACAGGAGAAAGGGGCAGGACCAGAGATAATCACCCAATTCCCATTCCCGAGTGAGCTGCGAGATATGCAAAAAGATTTCAGCTGTCAGTCAGGAGAGCCCCTGGTGACCTGGTTACTCCATGCTGGGATATCACTATGAAACTAGATGGTAGTGAAGCCAAGCACTGGGATCCCTGGGATTGGGAAGACAACAGAAACTCTCAACCTCTGGAGGCAACTCATGTCAAGACTGAGGGAAATGTATTCTCTCAATGATGATCTAGTAGTGTGTCCAAGCAGGTGGAATGCCACGGAGAAAGATATCCAGTATCAGAGAAATAGCTGTGCTAGAGGTAATCTATAGAGATTCAAATAATGAGCAGTCCCCTGTAGATCCAGATGAGGTCCAGTGTACACAATTCATCTGGCAGAAGTTTGTACGGAGCACATCATCATCATACACCAAGTCATTGGCATTGATGTCAGTGAAAGAAGGAGAACAAAGAGTGCTTCAGGTGACTACCTGACTCCCACAATATGAAGATTATGTTTTTTCTTCCCTCCCAACATGCGCCTTGGCTGTGGAAAGATTGTCCATGGCTGCAGACAGACTCAAAAGACTTGAGCAAGTAAGAGAGGAAATCTCCCATGTCAACCCAGTATGGACCAGAGTCTATGCTATTTGGAGTAAGTGGCCCCCTGTTTGAGAGAGAGGGTACACACTGTGAGGTAACCTGTGGTTTTACCTCCATGACCACAGAGACAACATGAGGAAATGGGATGGAAAACCCACCTCTACCCTAGAAGCACGGGTATGAGTTGAAAGGTAAAGCACTGATTGCACAGACCCACCAAGTAGCATTGCTTCAAGCAAATCCTTTCATTATAACAACAACATGGGATTATATACTCTGCTAATTCAAACAGGTATATGTCACTACAGAACATGTGACCTTCCTGACCAATCATGTTTGAGCAAGTCCAGTGAGCATGCTCATTTGAGTACCTTGGGTACTACATCTCTGTATCAGGGATTGCTGATATTTTTTGGTCTGTGTTTGGCCCAACCACCTGTGAAAGTTTTGTTTTTTGTCTGCCAAGTTCACTGATAAACTGGAGCTTTGTCCTTGGAGAGACAGTTTCTTGTATAAACTGTTTTAACTGGTGTTCTGTGATTGGCTGGTTTTCTTTAGAGGACATTTGAAGGAGAAACTGAAGAGGAGAGGATGAAGTAAAACCCCCAGACCCAAATAGATAAGACCTCTTGAGTGAAACAGTGCATGTGTGAGGGGAATTCAAAGTTCTCATGTATGCGCTGAAGGGATACACTTACATAATGGGAGAAGGGACTGAAGGCCTCTATCTGGCCCAGGTAGACATCACTGGCTAATTAAAAAAAAAATGCAGGTGGCTCATGCTCGGGTGCTCTCAAGCTTCACATGAAACCTTTTGCGGGGATGCCTGCTTTCTTGTGAACCTGCTGACCCTTAGAGGATGCAACCTCTGCTTTGGGGAATTCTGGTTATTCTGGGGTTGGTAAAACAACCTCATAAAACACACCTGAGTGAGTAGGGGTTTCACTGAGGGCTTATTTCCCTCCTTTCCCATTTATTTGGTTACTTTTGTAATAAATATTGGATTTATTGTTGAGCTTTCAGCAGTGTCTTGGTTTTCAATCTCAGCATCCTTTCGAACTCACCCTGTTACAATCTCTCCTAATTCTTTTTGTCAGTCTTCCTGTAATATATTAACCCCTACATATCCCCCTTCTTTATTATACAAGTTACAGAACAATATAATTCTTAAACCTTCAATCTTATCCTAATTAGTTATACAGTAACTTCACCAACCATTTAAGCTTCATTAATCCAGAGTTTGTAATAGGTGGGTTGTGTAGGATTTCTTATCTGAGGGTTTATATGTAACTGGGTATAGAATGTCAGCTTTATTTCTCTGAGGGTTTGTATGCAACTGGGTAAAGAACATCAGCTTTATTTCAAGAGGAAAGGTGTTAGGGGATAAGTATTGTGTTCAACTGTCCTCCTGGGACATTGGTGTTGCTGAGGTAGTATTATTATGTGATTGTGTTTTATTTAAGGCATCATTGATATCAAGTGCTTTTGAGTTCACACACATACATATTTCCACACAGCTTTACACACACACATAGGCAGCCGCCACAGTCATTTTTCACTCATACATGCTTAAGATCTTTATTCTGTTTCTGCATTTCAACTGCAAATCCAAACCAGTAGTAGTTATTGACTGTGTGTTGTAGTAAGTTGAGAACGGCCAAGAATTAAAAACTAGGTACCTTTCTGATGATGGCCAACATTCAACTTTTTATTGCTTCATCCAGTATATTACATCTTGTTCTCACACATCTGCACTCACTCTGTGTGCAGAACCTTACATACCAAAACTATTCTTAGCTCTGTTATCTATAATTTATTACCAGCCTTCACATATGATTGGATGTTCACCTCTTATTTACATTCCTTGCTCACTGGTCAGGTCTGGCACCTTTTCAAGCCCTTCATAGTCCCTGCTTTTCCCAGGGAATCGGCCCCAAAATATCTAAGTCAAAATCCTTCACATCTATATCTTTCATCAGGGGCTCCGCAGCCTTGCTGCCTACCCCAACAGTGTGTTTCTTCTGCTTCTGGGTCATCATTTGTCATTTCTTGTGATTGTTTCTTTTCTGGAGAAGGGTTAATGTTAGGCCTGACACATCTAGAGGGAATCCATCTTAATTTGGAACCCATGGATACATATGCATATCCTTTCCCCCGGGTTAGGAGGTCTACCAGTCTTGACCACTCTCCTGATATTAAATCTTTTATCATGACCAGTGGTTTGGGAGAGGAAAGTACCTGGGATTCATGTTGACACTCATATCCACTACAGCCTGTGTCATCACAGTTTAAAAAGTATAATGCTTTCCACAGGAGTTCCTGTGGACTATAGATGGATTTCCCCTTTTTGGTTTTTGTAGTATTTCTTTTAATGTGCGGTGTGCTCTTTCTATGATAGCTTGTTGTCATAGTTCTGATTTTAGCAAAGAATTTTTTTTTCTTCCCCTTCCCTCTGCCGTGTGTGTGTGTGTGTGTGTGTGTGTGTGTGTGTGTGTGTGCTCTGTATATTGCCCATTAGGTAAACAAAAGAATCAACCTGGCCCAGTAATAGCCGAGAGATTAGTCTCCTTGACAACGAAGGGGGAAGAGTTGAGGGGGAGCTGGTGTGTGGGGCTGGAAGGAGGTGGGGAAGGGAGGTGTGGTTGGTGTGTGTGTGCCAGTGAGGTGAGGACCTGCAGTGGGCTGCAGAGCTGCCTAGTTTGCTTCTTTTCTTCCTGTTGGAGTGGAGTTTGTTGCTGTTCTCTTCTCAGCTGTTGCTGGCTGCAGGCCCTCCTTAACACTAATCCTAATCAGCTGAAGTTGATGAGATTTCTTCCATTGGGAGAACTTTCTGTTTTATTGCTGTTTTTTTCTTTTCCTTCCCCCTTCCCCCCCCCAGTCCCTCTCTCTCTCTCCTTCCCCAGTGTGGGAAGGGAAGGGGAACCGAGTTTTTTTTTTTTTTTTGGTTTTTGGTTTGTACCTGGAGAGTACTGTTTTGTTTTTTTTTTCCCCATCCCACGGGGCGGTGACTAGGGATTCCATAGCGCCGCCTGGTGATGGGCACTGGAAATTACAAGTTCTGCTTCCTCCAGTGATCCAACAGCGCCACCTGGTGACTACAATAGGACACTACAAGTTTTTGCATCTTCAGTGACCCAACAGCGCCACCTGGTGAATGATACAGGACATTACAAATTTTGCATCTCCAGTGACCCAACGGTGCCCCCTGCTGACTGTGGTTGGAACTGCATCAAAGGGTGTAAAAAAATTGAACTGTTTGATTTTCTTCTTGCCGGTTTATCGGTTTTGTTCTTAAAGGGGATTATTGGTGTGTATAGGAGTATTGCTTAGTTATTTTACTTGTTTTTTTTTCCGTGTTCCTGTTAATACACACATACCTTTAATAAAGGGCTGTTATTTTCCCTTTTCCATAATTTGTTTTCCTTCAATCGAAGCCTCTTCATTTTGGATTTATAATTGCTTGGAAAGAGAAGTTTGGGTCTTTTCCTCCTAATCCATCCTCAGCAAAAGACCCTTGTCTCATTTAAACTGGGACATCTTTTGGCACCCAACGTGGGGCCTGAGAGAGGAAAAGTGGAAAAGGAATAACTGCCCTTTTGTGACTATATGTGTTTGTGAACCTGTAGGCACCATGAAGTCTAAGATCGCTGCTTTTCTGTGGTATATAATTATGCCGAAATCTATGTCCCACCTGTCGATGTTTTTCAGCTCAGACACTATGACCCTCATTGCAATAAGTATGTTTGAGATCTCGCACTGGTTTTATGACATAGCAAACTCAGCACCTGTTATTTTCCTTCGGGATATGTTCTCAAGGATATATTACTGCTCTAGCCTACACTGTCTTTTTTTGGGGTTTTAAGGATAATGGCACCTATTCCTATGGAGAAACACAGGGGGGTGTATTTACCCAACCCTTCATACATTTTCCCTTTGGTTCCACTACAATAGCCTCTGAGAAATTTAAACTCTCTTTAGATGTAAGAGACATTTTATTTTTTGGGCTTCTCGTGCAAGGTGTCATATCTATTGCCACGGTGTCATATCTAATATTCGTAATTAGGCCCAGGATTTACCAGGAACGGGCACAGAAACCAGCCCCAGGGGTGGAAAACCTCGAATGGCATGGGCCATGGGAGGATGTGGGTAAATTTCTAGAAAGTGGTTCAGTTCCTACAACATGGAAGTTCACTCTTGAACAACTCCTAAACCCTGCATAGATAATAACAGCTGTGAGGGAGAGAGGTCGTGGTAAACCCATAGAGAGGCAGGTGGTAGATGCATGTGGGGCTTTAGCCATTGCCTACAAAAAGGTGCTCGGTATGGTGCAGCCCTCACAGGGAAAAGGAAAAGATGAAAGCGAGAGGTCTGATACAAGGGTGACTCCAGATAAGGCCAGTTCCAAGGAACCAAACAAGTCAATGGAGGTTGCCCCTATCCAAAAGAGGAAATATAAGACCAAATCAACCTGCCCAGTAGATGATGATGGGGAGGCAGGACCCTCACAGGCAGCCAACCCGGAGCCAGAAATCATCACTGAGTCCTTATCGTATGACAACCTCCGGAAATTACGGTCAGATGTCATTCGTCACCCGAATGAGCCCATACTGACCTGGATGATTCGAGTCTGGGACTCCACGGGTGATGCCATAAACCTTGATGGCGGTGAAGCAAGGTTCTTGAGGTCTATTGCCCAGGATGTGGGCATTGAAGAGGCATTTGTGGAGAGAATCAAAGCCCCTGTCTCTCTGGGCACGGCTGCTGGACGCTGTGAGAGAGAGGTTCGTTTACAGAGAGGCTTTGCAGGCAGACCATTTGGTGAAGAGCTGGAATACCATGGAGGAGGGGATCCGACGCCTGAGGGAAATGGCACTGTTGGAGGTTCTGTTTGGAAGGGATATGCAAGCTAATCACGATCCTGCAAGGTTAGATGTACACCATACATGTGGTGGACCTTCATACGTATGGGGCCATCTGTACACGTCAGTTACTTGACATCATTGGAGGCTGGGGAAAAGAGTGAGCCAGTGGCATTTATAGCAAATAAACTTCGGATGTACGACAGTATGGTTCAAGGATCACTACTAGCCTGCGTTTCCTCCGTAGAGACCTCGATCAATAACCTCACTAACATAGCTACAAAATTACAAGATCAACAGGAGAAAATCCTAGAAAAGATTGAGAGAAACAGTTCCCAGGTGGCACCAGTGAGAACCGGGCGCCCCCCAGCTAGAGAGGGTAGACAGACCTCACGAACTGAGCTGTGGTATTTCCTATCTGGCCATGGAGAAGACATGAGACAGAGGGACAGGAAACCTACCCATGTCTTGGCAGCCCAAGTACAAGAGTTGAAGGACCAGAGAAAAACAAAGTCCATGAAAGTGAGTGCAGTGCCGGTATCCCGTGGGCAGGGATCTGACCCACTAGAAGGTACCTCCCGCTGGTATTTGCAGACGGAAAACTGTGACGAGCAGGATAGAGACCAGTATTAGAGGGGCCCTGCCTCTAGCCAGGTAGAGGCATGGGACAACCGTGTCTATTGGACGGTGTGGATCCGATGGCCTGGAACATCAGACCCACAAGAATATAAGGCTTTGGTTGACACTGGTGCTCAATGCACGTTAATGCCCTCAGGACATGTGGGACCAGAGGCTATTGCCATTTCTGGGGTGACAGGAGGGTCGCAGCAGTTGACCGTGTTGGAAGCTGAAGTGAGTTTGACCGGGAAGGAGTGGCAGAAACACCCCATTGTGACTGGTCCAGATGCCCCATGTATCCTGGGCATTGACTACCTTAGGAATGGGTATTTCAAAGACCCCAAGGGACATAGATGGGCTTTTGGAATAGCTGCTGTGGAGACAGAGGCTGCTAAGCAGTTGAATTCACTACCTGGCCTCTCGGAGAACCCTTCTGCTGTGGGACTGTTGAAGGTTGAGGAACAGCGAGTGCCAATTGCCACTACAATAGTGCACCGTTGGCAGTACCGAACAAACTGAGACTCTGTGATCCCCATCCATAAGATGATCCATGAGCTGGAGAGCCAAGGAGTGATCAGCAGGATCCACTCCCCTTCAACAGCCCCATCTGGCCTGTGCGTAAGTCCGACGGAGAATGGAGACTGACTGTGGACTATCGTGGCCTGAATGAAGCCACCCCGCCGCTGAGTGCTGCAGTTCCAGACATGTTGGAGCTCCAGTACGAGCTGGAGTCTAAGGCAGCGAGGTGGTACGCCACTACTGACATCGCGAATGCATTCTTCTCCATTCCCTTGGCAGCAGAGTGCAGGCCGCAGTTTGCTTTCACGTGGAGGGGTGTGCAGTACACGTGGAACCGACTGCCCCAGGGGTGGAAACACAGTCCCACCATCTGCCACGGATTGATCCAGGCTACACTAGAGAAAGGTGAAGCCCCAGAACACCTGCAGTACATTGATGACATCATCGTATAGGGGGACACAGCAGAAGAGGTCTCTGAGAAAGGAAAGAAGATCATCCAGATTCCCCTGGAAGCTGGGTTTGCCATTAAAAAGAGTAAAGTCAAGGGACCTGCCCGAGAGATCCAGTTCCTGGGAGTAAAGTGGCAAGATGGACGTCGTCAAATCCCGACTGAAGTCATCGATAAAATCACAGCAATGGCCCCACCAACTAGCAAGAAGGAAACACAAGCTTTCCTGGGTGCCATAGGTTTTTGGAGAATGCATATCCCCGAGTACAACCAGATTGTAAGCCCTCTCTATCTGGTAACCCGCAAGAAGAATGATTTCCAGTGGGGTCCTGAACAACAACAAGCATTTGAACAGATTAAACAGGAGATTGCCCATGCTGTAGCCCTTGGGCCAGTCAGGACAGGACCAGATGTGAAGAATGTGCTCTACTCTGCATCTGGGGATAAGGGTCTCTCCTGGAGCCTCTGGCAGAAGGTGCCTGGCGAGACCCAAGGCTACCCACTTGGATTCTGGAGCCGAAGCTACAGAGGGTCGGAAGCCAATTACACTCCAACAGAAAAAGAGATCCTAGCAGCTTATGAGGGAGTACAAGCTGCCTCAGAGGTGATTGGCACAGAAGAACAGCTCCTCCTGGCACCTCGGCTGCCGGTGTTGAGTTGGATGTTCAAAGGGAAAACGCCCTCTAATCATCATGCCACTGATGCCACCTGGAGCAAATGGACCGCCCTGATCACGCAGCGTGCCCGCATTGGAAACCCAAATCGCCCTGGGATCCTAGAAATCATCACGAACTGGCCGGAAGGTGAGGATTTTAGTCTAGCAGAAGAAGAAGAAGGGGAGCAGGTGGTACGGGTAGAGGAAGCCTCAGCATACAACCAACTACCAGAAGAAGACATTCGCTATGCACTCTTTACTGATGGTTCCTGCCGTATTGTAGGGATGAAACGTAAATGGAAAGCAGCCGTATGGAGTCCCACATGACAAGTTGCAGAAGCTATGGAAGGAGAGGGTGAATCAAGCCAATTCGCAGAGCTCAAAGCTGTCCAGTTGGCATTGGACATTGCTGAACGAGAGAAGTGGCCAAAACTTTACCTCTAAACGGACTCATGGATGGTGGCCAATGCCCTGTGGGGGTGGTTGGACAGATGGAAGAAGACCAATGGGAAACGTAGGGGAAAACCCATCTAGGTCGCTGATATATGGCAAGACATTGCTACCCGGGTAGAGAAGCTGATTGTGAGGGTCCGCCACGTAGACGGACACGTGCCCAAAAATCGAGCCAATGAAGAACATCGCAACAATGAACGGGCAGACCGAGCTGCACAAGTTGAGGTGTCACAGGAGGACCTAGACTGGCAGCACAAAGGCAAACTGTTCTTAGCACGATGGGCTCATGATGCCGCCGGCCATCAGGGCAGAGATGCCACCTACAGATGGGCACGAGACTGAGGGGTGGATCTAATCATGGATGCTATCTCTCAGGTTATCCATGACTGTGAGACATGCGCTGCCATTAAACAGGCTAAGAGACTGAAACCCCTGTGGTATGGTGGACGGTGGAATAAATACAGGTATGGGGAGGCTTGGCAGGTTGATTATATCACACTGCCACAGACCCGTCAAGGTAAGCACTATGTGCTCACCATGGTGGAAGCCACCACTGGATGGCTGGAGACGCATCCGGTGCCCCACGCCACTGCCAGAAATACCATCCTGGGCCTCGAAAAACAGGTCCTGTGGTGGCACGGCACCCCAGAGAGGATTGAGTCAGATAATGGGACACACTTCAAAAATAGTTTAGTTACCATCTGGGTGAAAGAGCATGGCATTGAGTGGGTCTATCACATACCATACCATGCAGCAGCTGCCGGGAAGGTTGAACGGTGCAATGGACTGTTGAAAACTACCCTGAAAGCATTAGGTGGAGGGACTTTCAAACACTGGGATCAACACCTAGCAAAGGCTACATGGTTAGTCAACACTAGAGGCTCCGTCAATCGAGCCAGCCCTGCCCAATCAGAGTCCCTTCACACTGTAGACGGGGACAAGGTCCCAGTGGTTCACATGAGAGGTATGTTAGGTAAAACAGTTTGGGTTAACCATGCCTCGAGCAAAGGCAAATCCATTCATGGAGTTGTCTTTGCCCAAGGACCTGGTTGCACATGGTGAGTGATGCAAGAAGATAGAGAAACCCGGTGCATACCCCAAGGAGATATTATCTTAGGGTAAACAGGTCATAACTCTACCCGTATTTGTATCTATATGTATTTGTGAATATGTACATAGTCTAGAATGATGTATGTATATATGGAGTTAAAAAAGGTTCAATGTGATAGATGTATGGTGGCATGGAAAAGGGAAAAAAAAAAAATTAGGGGTGGATAATGTCATAGTTCTGATTTTAGCAAAGAATTTTTTTTTCTTCCCTTTCCCTCTGCTGTGTGTGTGTGTGCTCCGTATATTGCCCATTGGGTGAACAAAAGAATCGGCCTGGCCCAGTAATAGCCAAGAGATTAGTCTTGACAACGAAGGAGAAAGAGTTGAGGGGGAGCTGGTGTGTGGGGCTGGAAGGAGGTGGGGAAGGGAGGTGTGGCTGGTGTGTGTGTGCCAGTGAGGTCAGGACCTGCAGTGGGCTGCAGAGCTGCCTAGTTTGCTTCTTTTCTTCCTGTTGGAGTGGAGTTTGTTGCTGTTCTCTTCTCAGCTGTTGCTGGCTGCAGGCCCTGCTTAACACTAATCCTAATCAGCTGAAGTTCGTGAGTTTTCTTCCATTGGGAGAACTTTCTGTTTTATTGCTGTTTTTTTTCTTTTCCTTTCCTTCCCCCTTCCCCCCCCCAGTCCCTCTCTCTCTCTCCTTCCCCAGTGTGGGAAGGGGAACCGAGTTTGTTTTTTTTTTTTGGTTTTTGGTTTGTACCTGGAGAGTACTGTTTTGTTTTTTTTTTCCCCATCCCACGGGGCGGTGACTAGGGATTCCATAGCGTCGCCTGGTGATGGGCACTGGACATTACAAGTTCTGCTTCCTCCAGTGATCCAACAGCGCCACCTGGTGACTACAATAGGACACTACAAGTTTTTGCATCTTCAGTGACCCGACGGTGCCCCCTGCTGACTGTGGTTGGAACTACATCAAAGGGTGCAAAAAAATTGAACTGTTTGATTTTCTTCTTTGTTCTTAAAGGGGATTATTGGTGTGTATAGGAGTATTGCTTAGTTATTTTACTTGGGTTTTTTTCCGTGTTCCTGTTAATACACACATACCTTTAATAAAGGGCTGTTATTTTCCCTTTTCCATAATTTGTTTTCCTTCAATCAAAGCCTCTTAATTTTGGATTTATAATTGCTTGGAAAGAGAAGTTTGGGTCTTTTCCTCCTAATCCATCCTCAGCAAAAGACCCTTGTCTCATTTAAACTGGGACACTTGTCATGTGGGTGAGTGTGGTATTCCTCTAAGGTGAGATACCCCCCAGTCTGTGAGAAATGTTTTAACTTTTGAAGAACAATATGCAGGACCATTATCTGTCTTTATAGTTTTTGGGATTCCCAAAACTGCGAAGCAGTTAAGCCAGTGTCTGATGACTTCTCTTTCCTTTTCCCTGGTGTGGCATTAATATACTTAGAGTGTGTCTGCAGTGACGTGTACATACTTTAGCTGACCGAATTCAGCTATATGAGTAATATCAGTTTGCCATATCTCATTAGCTGCTATGCCCCGGGGATTAACCCCTTCTTTAGATGGCATTGGGGTAAATTGTTGGCAGTCAGGACATGACATGAAGATATCTCTGGCCTGATCCATTGTAAGTTGGAATTGCCTCTTTAAAGAGTGTGCATTCTGATGGAAGAATTGGTGAGAGAGTTTGGCCTGTTCAAGAGTTTTGGGAACAGTAGCAATCATAGCGGTGGCATCTGCTCTTTGATTGTCCTCCGCTATGGGTCCTGGAAGCTCTGTGTGGGAACAGACATGCATTACATAAAAGTCAGATTTTCTCTGATTGACAAGGAACCATAGAGTACGTATTTCTGAGAAGTATGGATTAGTCACATCTCGAAGGAAGGAGGTTTTGAGATGTGAGTCTAATCCTGCAGCATAACATGAATCAGTAATGACATTCAGAGGCTCATTACAAAATAATTCAAAGGCTATGCAAATAGCAGGAACTTCTAACACCTTTACAGAACCTTTGTCAATGGTCTGTATTTGACTGCTCCAGTGGCCTCACAGCCTTTTTTGATCATCCAGATGCGTCAGTAAAGACAGTTGTGCCTGGTACTGGTTGTGGTCGGCAGCGACGCGTAGCCATTAAAGGTAAATTCCCAATTTCTGCCCAGAGTCTGTTTAGGAAAGTGAATGGAAATGTCATCCTTGTAGTCTGCCAACGCAGCCCGAAATCCAACGTCCTCTGCAAGAAACCAGTTCAAGTTGTCTTTTGTTGTTGGGATGTAGATAATCTCTGGGTCCCATCCATCCATCTCCTGTAGCCATTCTCGACCTTTAACAACAAGCTTGGCAAACATGCCATTAATAGTCCAGGCAGTTTTAGGTGGAGAATGAGGCAGAAACAATCATTCCAGAATTCACAAAGGGTCAGACTCCATCTGTTCCCACTGAAAAAGGACAGCAAAGGGTTGAAAATTGCTGGATACAAGGGTCAGGCGAATATGTAGATCTGGATGTCGTCGTCTACCCTGTCTGTTTACAATAGCCTGCAAGCATACCTTTAGAACCTGTTTTGCTTCTGTTCTTAACAACCGAACAGAAGTTAAGGCCAAGTCACCTTTAAGTAACTCAAAAAGGGGGTGCAGTTCCTCTGTGGTGATGCCTAGAATTGGCCAAAGCCAGTTAATGGCTCCTAACAGCTGCTGTAAGTCATTTAGTGTCATAGTGTCCATTACCTTAAGAGTCAGGGGCTGTTGCATGATCTGCTGCTTGATTTTCCATCCAAGGTAGGCCCAAGGCTGAGTTCATTGGATCTTTTCAGGAGCAATCTGTAACCCTGCTTCTTGAACAGCATTGGTTAGCCAAGTCATTATTGATTGCAACTCAGTTTCTTGGGCGGCAGCCATTAATATGTCATCCATATAGTGGTATATGACAGCTGAAGGGTAAAGCTTCCAAACAGGGTGTATTGCATTAACTACCACTGTTTGGCAAATGGTTGGACTGTTAAGCATGCCTTGTGGCAATTCAACCCAGTGACATCTCTGCATGGGGTCTGTGTGATTTAAAGTAGGAATGCAGAAGGCGAAGTAAGGGGCATCATCCGTGTATTCGGGCTTAATTAAACACTGCTACTTTTGGTCTGTGTTTGGCCCAGCCACCTGTGAGAGTCTGTTCTTTTCCTGCCAAGTTATGAGAAAACAAGCACTGATTAATGAGAACTTTGTCCTTGAAGGAAGCATCTTGTATAAACTGAAATTAATTGGGGTCTCACCATTGGCTGACAGCCCTCCAAGGGCATTTGAAGGAGAAAGTGAAAAGGATGATGATGAAGCAAGCCCCCAGACTCATTTAGGAAAGACCTCCCAAGGTGTAGCATGCAGGCATGGGGAAATTCCAATGTACACACACATGCACAGAAGGGGTACCACTTACATAATGGGGGGAGGGACCAAAAGCCACACCTACCCAGGTAGATGTCACCTGCTAATTTTATAAAAAGAAGATAGCTCATACTGGGAGTGGAGTCAAGCTTCACATGGAAGACAACGTTGCCTTTTGTGGGGACACCCGCTATCTTGTGAGCCTGCTGACACTCCGAGGATGCAGGTTCTCCTATGGGGAATTCTAGTCATTCTGGGGTCGGTAAGACAACCTTGTAAGTAACACCTGCTTGAGTGGGGGAATTTACTGAGGGCTTATTTCTCTCCTCTTTCCTGTCTCTCATTTCGTTGGCCACTTCCTTGTGATAAATAAGCAGCTAGGTAGGATAGCCCCCAAGGATCTGGACTAGTTGCCAGAAGCCCAGAAGAAACATATTCTGAAAGTATAGCAGAGTTTAGAGGACTTAGAAGAGGGGGTAAGTAGTACCTACTACACTCGTAGTCAAACTGTGGGACAGAAAGCTAAAAGCAAAACTGGGGTTAAAGCTAAAGCTAAAACCGATGCCGGTCATGTGGTTGCTCCCTTACGAGAAGTGGTAGCACCCACAGGTAACCTAGTAAAGGTAAAAATACCTTTTTCATCAAGTGATCTGAACAGCTGGAGAGCTAACATCTGAAAAGTTAAAAACTTTGGGGAAGATCCAAGTAAAGTAGCTGAGAGATTTGAACTAATTGTGAAAAACCAGGATATTGATTGGCAAGATGTGCACCTGATGTTATCAGAGCTAACAGAGACAGAAAAAGAACTTGTAATAAAAACCAAAAGGAGTCATTTGCAGGGGCAAATTGCAACTGGTACCTTACAAGGTACCATCGATGAACATTTCCCATGAGTGAATCCTAATTGGGATCCAAATAATCCAGCCCAGTATAGATCACTGGTCAGGTACAGATTGTTAGTATGATTGGGGTTGGAAAGTGCCATACCCGAAGCAGTAAATTGGGTCGCCTTATACGATGTGAAACAAGGGCAAGATGAGACCCCAACTGCATTCTTAGACAAGTTTAGAGCAGCTATAAGAAAATACACAACTCTAGATTCGTCCTCAGATGCAGGTAAGCAGCAGTTAGTGGGTTTGTTAATGGGACAAAGTAGCCCTGATATTAGAAAAAGATTGCAGAAAATTAAAGAACCTGATAATAGGGACTTAGAGACATTAATAGGAGAAACTTGGAGAGTGTACAACAGAGATAAAAAGGGAGATAGGAAATTGGTGAGGGTAGTAGTAGCTGCTATAACTCAAAATTCGAATTTTCCAGGACCAAGTTTCAGAAGTCGAGGCCGAGGCCAGATCACACGAGGGAGAGGAAGCTTTCCCTCCCAGCAAGCAAGAATAGGACAAAACCAGTGTTCCTATTGCCTAGAAACAGGTCATTGGAAGCGAGACTGCCGTAAGTTGGCAAATAGAAACTCAGAAGGAACTGTCATCACTCATCAGAATAGTGAATGAGGGGGACCGGTTAATACATGCCTACAGCTTTAACTTGCTCTAATACTAAAGGAGGCCATTGTGCCTGATGTTGAGGGTTAGAAAACTGTCCTGTGCCAGTAAGGACATCACCACCATTTCCATATCGGGGGTCATCTTGAGGCCATTGCAAATTTCTTAATCCCTGTGTTGCAGCCCTCTTAAACCAGACTGACTGGAATACTGAGAATTGCACCGGGGGAAATAGAATCTGGGCAAGCATCTGTATATCATATGGGGTCATTTCCTCCATAGCCAATAGCCTAAGCATACGCATAGTAGGGGCCGAGTTGGACCCATACTGCACTGCTGTTTTCTGTAACTCCTGAATCACCTTCCATGAAAACGGGCGGTGCTCATCAGGCTGTCCATTAGCTGGATCCCCCCTCACCACCGGGAAAGCCCCAGCCTCCCCACTTGGTAAGGAGGCTACCTGATGAGAAGTGCCCTCCAACGGGGCATCAATCTGATCTGCTAACTCCCAATTTCCCTCTTGCATCGCCCGAGCTTTAACCTTTTGTCAGAATGTTAAAGGATCACGGTGTCGGACGGTAACTTGTGCAGGGGGCAGCTTCCACTTTCGAGAAGGCTTATGACGGATGATACTGCTTTGTGCCTTTTGTGATTGTACAGGCACCAGAACATCCTCCTCACTTTCATCAGAATGGCTATCAGATCCCGATGGCAGAGGAGGATACATAGGAGGCTCAGAAGGCTCTGGGAGGTGTTTATGAGCCTTCTTGCATTTGGCTTTGCTGATTTTTGCAGGAGAAGTTTTTGCAAATTCCTGCGGAGATTTATAGGACCTACTCTTGACCGCAGGGGACCTAGGTCCGTATATCTCATCTGAATCGTCCCATAACAGCCCCCGTTTTGCTGAACGAAACCCTTTTACTTTTGAAAGTTTCGCCCCCCCGCCCTTAGAGGGGAGAGGAGGCGAAACTAAGGGAGTTTCACTCTCACAAGGTTCGAGCGGAGGGGCCGAGGGAGTCACAGCAGGAGAGCTGGCAGCAGCAGGATTTACAGGGGGAGGATTTGTGATATCAGGAGTTACAGAGTTCCCAGAACTTTTCCCTTGTCGTTCTTACTAGCTACACCGGAGTTTTCCCGCCTCCAACAGCTATCTCGAAGCTGTCTTTCTCCGTCCTCGTTCGGGACGTGTAACTATTTACTTGACCAAGTTAGAGGACTGACTTACAGAAATTACTTTACACTGTAAGGCAGTTTAACGAAGAGAAAATTAAGCAACAACAAAAGCAGAATAGCAAAACAGTAGTACGGCAATATAGCAACTAAAGTTCGCAGCTGCAGGGGTTAAAAAACCCCAGCCACAACTTTGTTACTCAGCTATCATTGTTACCTAGCAACGGGCCAGCAGGCGCAGCTCAGCTCAGATTCCTCAGCTCGACTTGGCTGGCGAAAGCAGGGGGGGGGCAGACGCCGCAGCAAAAGCAGAGGCGGAGTTTTCAAAAAGCAAGCAGTGAGTGCAGACTCCAAGTTCGATCTCCTCAGCTCCGAGTTAGCAAGCTAAGCTACTGCGGCAGATGATTGCAAAAAGCCTGGCTGCTCTGTAACAAAACCGGAGGCAGAGGTAAGGCGGAGACCTCTCCTCTTTTGGTTCAGCAGAAGAGCAGCGGCAGAGGCTGCCGCAGCAAACGGCGCGGGCCCCAAGCCCCGGGTCTGCCGTGCTGCGTCTCTGTTTCGTCTTCTGCGGATCGCCGGTCAGGGCTCGCTCGGCGGCAAAGTCCAGATCTTCTTTTTCGCTACTTCCTCTCTTCACTCCTCCGTTGATCGCATCAGGGTCTCCAATTGTCGTGGGTCGAGGCGGGACACGACACAAAACCCTTGTGGATCCAGAGGCTGGAACACTTTATTGCACAATGTCTGCTACTTTTATACACTTTTTAGGCTACACATGTCAACTCTCCACTGGTTCCCACATACATAAATATTCTTCCATTGGCCACTAACGGTGTTATATAACTCTGCTTACTGTGCATGTCACGAAACACATTTTGCTGTGTTCAGCACATTTTACCGGAAAACCATATTGTTACAACTTCCGGGTCCGGGCGTAATTCTCCCCTGAACAAAGGTTCCTGCTAACTTTAACTCTTCCCGAATCCCCCAGGCCAGCTGGGGGAGAACCACCACAGTAGTCCATACTGATATATCGATAAACGACACCAACCTGTCATTCCTAGTGTTGCCTAAAAGGCTGTGGAGGAAAAAAAGACTCCAGGCCAAATTAGGTAGGAGGTAAGATAAGGATATAAAAGGCTTTAATGAGCCCCCAGGCTTCCAGGAATACCACCACCCTGTGCTCCCAGATACAGGTATTTACAATTTTTATAATGATTTTCACCCAATCCCCATCCGTCCACCGCCCAGGTTCTACCCCCCAACACACCTTTCGGGAATTGACTCTGGGGGTGTTTTGTGACCTCCTCTTCTTCATCTTCCTCAGAGCACATGCTGTTCTTAGAGGCCTTCCAGAACTCTGGGCCTGAAGGTTGTTGCGTCTATGACTATATCTTCTTGCACAGATTTTAGGGTGTTTTCTACAATTCTACCTTGAAAATGAAACTGAACAGGTTAATGGAATTTAGGGGAATTGATATGGGAATGGGTAACAGGGTTTGCTATGTGTAATTGCTGTGTTAAAGGGTAAGGGATAATGTGTTGCTACTTTAAAATCTACATTTACTATATAACTACTTCTAAAATCTACAAAATTAAAAAATCAAAACTACAAGGCATCACTAGAAAGGCTCATAGATCTCTCACCATTTCTGGTCTTGGCATCTGGCAGATAACTTCCTTTCTTGCTGTTCCCAGGGAACGTTGTCTATCGGAGACTTCATATCCCAGATATACCACTTTTTCTTGCACCAACTGTGCTTTCTGTTGGGACACTCGATAACTGTTTAAACTCAAGAAGTTTAAAAGAGAGATTGTCCACTGCACACACACTTCTTCTGTTACGGTTGCTATTAATAAGTCATCTATATATTGTAGAAGAATGCTATCTCCCGGTGGCTGCTGCCATGTTCCAGCTCTTTGGCTAGTTGGTTACTGAACAAAGTGGGACTATTTTTGAATCCTTGTGGTAAAACCATCCAACTTAATTGCATCTTTCTCCCCCTATTGACAGATTCCCATTCAAAAACTGATGAACGCTGAATGGATGGGAAGGGGGAAACCCCGAAACAGAGGCTTTCCTTTTACCCCTGCTCCGAGGGGGAGCAGTGCTCTCCCCCTGGTCCCCCCATCCCGCTGCGCCTCATGGCCCTACCGAGGGACCACGGGACCGTCAGGCAGGCAGCAGGGAATGCAGGCAGAGAGAGTTTATTCAAATTTCCTGCAGCTTATAAGGCTTCTGGGAGGAAGGGAGGTGTTACAAACCAACCAATTTCAGGAAAGGGTTAACAGCCAATAGATGAGTTTCCAGTTATCTCTCAGACATTCCAGGGATACAGTGGGGGGTTTTGGGAACAAGAAAGTTTACACAAAGGGTCACAAGCACCATGTTGGAAACATGGTCACTTCAAGAACACCACAAACCTCTGCACTCTTTATATCCTAAAAGCATATTGCAACATCTCACCCTTTTTTGTTTTGTAAAGCTGAATAAACCTTCATTGTTTTAAAACTCCTGGCAGACGTGCAAAGACACAAACAACAAACAAAAAAAAAATTTAAAACAAGCAAATGGGTTTTTCTGGCTGTATTACTTAATTTTCCCTGTTTATAATTACTTTTCAATGCTTAAAACCTGCACATTTTACCCCATTGATAGGTCTTTGTTTTATTAAAGATATTTTATATTAGTTACACAGGTTTATATTTGCAAAATTTTGTCATCTAATTTAAAACTGTTTTCATTCTGTTTCATTTACTGCTGGATAGAACAACACATACTGCAGTTTAAAGAGTTCATTAGAGTCAGTTTTTTGCAGGAGGGATTTACCGATGTGTGGAAGGAATGCTGCTTCTGTTTTCTTTGTTTTTCACTGCAGTTTTGGTTTGAGATCGGGGGGAGGGGAGGTCCTCGTGGCACGTTGTTTGCTCTTTCTCCGGCCATGCGGCGCAGGGCTGCGGAGGAGGTACTTTTTCGGCGGCTCCCTCGGCACATGGGGCAGGGGTACGCGGTTCTGCGGGGGGTCCCCGGCGCTGCTTGCGGGAAAGGGATGCTCTTTCAAGCGACCGGGTCTCGGCGTGGTAGGACGGCGGTTGATGTCGGACTGTCCCAGTGTGCATGGTGGTGTTGCTTCTGTCTTGGCCCCGGGACGGGGTGGGGTGCTTTCTCAGCTCTCTGCGGCGATTTTGCAGGGACGGTCCCAGGTGGTAGCATAAACAATGTTGCTTTCCGGAGTTATTCGCGGGAGGGAAAGTTGAGTAGCTAGTTTTAACTAGTTTAATTCTTTCCTCGCCAATTAATCAGAGTTCTTTAGCTGGAACGGAACTCTCTTTCTTTAGTTCTTAAGGCAGTCCTTTTTAAATGATTTACCAATGGAATTGTTTCAGGGTTAGAGGGATAAAGGATTTTGCTGGAATTTGCTTCCTACCTTCTCCGAAGTGAAGTTAGGTTGACGGATGTCCCACAAACCTCTGAGTTTGTGACACCCGGAAAACGCTGAAATTCCAGACGTTCGACCGACACAGAATATCTTCTGTGCTGAAGGTGTCTCCCCTTCACAGAAGGAGTAGGTCCACCATGCCGTACCCGGGTGCCATTTGACGAACGCTGAATGGATGGGAAGGGGGAAACCCCGAAACAGAGGCTTTCCTTTTACCCCTGCTCCGAGGGGGAGCGGTGCTCTCCCCCTGGTCCCCCCACCCCGCAGCGCCTCATGACCCTACCGAGGGACCACGGGACCGTCAGGCAGGCAGCAGGGAATGCAGGCAGAGAGAGTTTATTCAAATTTCCTGCAGCTTATAAGGCTTCTGGGAGGAAGGGAGGTGTTACAAACCAACCAATTTCAGGAAAGGGTTAACAACCAATAGATGAGTTTCCAGTTATCTCTCAGACATTCCAGGGATACAGTGGGGGGTTTTGGGAACAAGAAAGTTTACACAAAGGGTCACAAGCACCATGTTGGAAACATGGTCACTTCAAGAACACCACAAACCTCTGCACTCTTTTATATCCTAAAAGCATATTGCAACAAAAAGCAAAAATCTTTGGACTTTCCTGAGCTAGGGGTAGACAGAAAAAGGCAACTTTTACATCTAACACTGTGAACCAAATCAAATTATCTCTTAATTTTGTTAAAAGTGTATAGGGATTTACTACCACAGGGTGTAAGGTTTTAGCTATCTCATTTACTGCCCTCAAATCTTGAACTAGTCTAAAAGTTCCATTTGGTTTCTTGACTGGGAGAATTGGGGTGTTAAAGTCTGACTCACAATCTATAAAAAACCCCAATTTCAAAAAGTTTTCAATTATCGGTTTAATTCCTTTTCTGTCTTCTAACCTCAATGGATATTGTTTCCTGACTACTGGCTTTGCCCCTGGTAGTAATTCTATCTTGATAGGAGTTGCCTGTTTTGACTTTACGCAGCTCATGACTAAACTCAAGGCTGCTATTAATTTTTCTTCATTCACCTGAATTTCAAGTTTTCCTTTTTCAAATTTAATCACAGCTCCCAGGTTTTCCAACAAATCCCTACCCAACAGAGGCTTTGGGGAACTAGGCAGATATAAAAATTGAGGAATTCCCATTTTTTTCCCAACTTTGTACTTGAGGGGTTTCAGAAAGAAAACCTTTTCTGCTTGGCCTGTTACTCCCACGACTTGAACAAATTCATCACTTTTAGGCACTAGTTCTTGATTTAAAACTGAAAATGTGGCTCCAGTGTCATCAGAAAGTCCAATTCTTTTTCACCTTCCCCCTAGCTCCATTTTAACCAGTCAATGGTTTGTTGCCCAGGCCTTGAGCCCTGTTAGAGAGAACTATCCGGAAGGGTATTGTTACCATTATATGGATTATATCCTCCTAGCGGCTCCTTCCAGTGAGATGCTGTCTGCCACGGAGTCCAACACCCATGCTTCTCTGAAACAGTATGGTTTGATTGTGGCTCCTGAGAAAGTACAGCGTGCTCAGCCATGGTTTTACCTTGGCATGAAGGTACTCGAATGTACCGTTCAGCCACAGGTCCTCAAATTGGGAACAAATATTAGGACTCTAAATGATGTCCAAAAATTGGCATGGAATATAAATTGGTTGCGTCCCTACCTTGACCTGACTCCATCCCAAATTCAGCCTTTACTTGATCTTCTTAAAGGCGATTCTGACCTTCGAGCTCCTCGGAAATTGACCCCCCAAGCAAAGCAAGTTATTGCTTTAGTGGAACAGTGCATGCAAACTAAACACTTATGGAGAATTGCCACTGATGTTGCAATTCATGTGTATATTCTTATCGAAAGCATGGTTCCTTTTGCCATGATTGTGCAATGGAACCCTGCCTGGCAAGATCCCCTGCATGTGCTAGAATGGCTTTTCCTGTCGGAGTGCTCTAAGAAAACAGCTCCCGGTTTGTTTGAGCTTCTGGCACAGGTAATTGTCAGAGCACGTACCCGTTGCATGGAACTTGTTGCACATGACCCTGAGGTCATCGTAGTTCCTGTGCAACTAGACTATTTTGAATGGTGCATGGCCAACAGTTCCACCTTACAAGCGGCACTGACCAATTATACTGGTACTATTAAGTACCATTTACCCTCCCACCCCCTGTGTAAATTGCACGAACAAGTTACGTTAAGTCAGAAGCTGCTTTCTTGCACAACGCTTGTGCCTGGACCCACTGTATTTACTGATGAGTCCGGAAAGACAAACAAGGCTGCTGTGGCTTGGTATGATGGTCACAGCTGGCAACACATTGTTGAACTCCAGGAAGGTTCACCCCAGATCGTCGAGTTACGCGCAGTTACTATTGCGTTTCAGCATTTTTCCTGCCCCCTCAATATAGTCACTGATTCTGCATACGTGGCTGGCTTAGTTCGACGCCTGGATAAAGCGGTCCTTCGAGAGGTTTCAAATGCCCTTTTGTTTGGGGTCCTTCGTCTGTTGTGGGAAACGATTCAAAAACGTACTAATTCTTATTATATTTTACATGTGCGCAGTCATACCACTTTGCCAGGTTTCATCGCCACGGGGAATGCTCACGCAGATCTCCTTGTTTCACCAGCCACTTTGGGTCCAGTGCCCGATCTTCGTCAACAGGCGATCACTTCGCATCAATTTCTTCACCAAAGCCGGCGTGCCTTGGAACGGCAGTTTCATTTGACGTTTGCTGAAGCCCGCTCCATTATTGCTGCATGCCCTGACTGTCAAGGTCAATCGGTACCTGCCTTTTATGGCACTAACCCGAGAGGGCTGCAAGCTTTACAGATCTGGCAAACTGATGTGACCCACATTGCAGAATTTGGCTGTTTGAAATGCGTACATGTATCTGTGGATACCTTCTCCTCTGTTATAGTCGCTACTGCCCATGCAGGTGAAACTGCCCGGGATGTCATTCGCCATTGGCTGCGGGCCTTTTCTACGTGTGGAGTGCCACACCAAATTAAGACTGATAATGGCCCTGCTTATCTCTCTTCCCGGGTGCAATCTTTTCTCCGAATGTGGGGAATTTCTCACGTCACTGGTATTCCTCACTCTCCCCAGGGTCAAGGTATTGTGGAACGAGCACATGGTATCCTTAAGCGTCAATTACAAAAACAGAAGGCGGGAATGTCTGGGGAAACCCCCGAAGCTCGCCTCGCTAAGGCTACCTATGTGCTCAATTTTGTTAACATCGCGGAGGGCCAGCAGGATCCACCCATGGTCCGGCATTTTGGCTCCTTACAAAAGTCCACACCTGTCTCCCCTGGGGTGAAAGTCAGGGTAAAAGATTTGCACACAGGGCAGCGGTCTCAACAGTGCGAACTATTAACTTGGGGTAGAGGGTATGCTTGTGTTTCCACAGATGAAGGACCGCGCTGGGTACCTGCTCGATGTGTCCGCCCCGTACTGGATGAACCACGCCCACAAGTTACGTGAAGTCCATCTATGGCCACACCTGACAACTGAATGCTACTGCCATGGACTAATAACGAATGCACTGTCTGGGCTGTAACTCTTGCCTGTTCGTTTAGTTGTTTTTGTATTATCGATATTGCCGTGGTTTGTGTCTCCCTTGCAAGGGGCCCCGCAATGGATGACACTTGCTGGCGGTTTCTTTAATACAAAAACAGGGGGAATTGTGGTGGTTCTCCCCCAGTTGGCCTGGGGGATTCGGGAAGAGTTAAAGTTAGCAGGAACCTTTGTTCAGGGGAGAATTACGCCCGGACCCGGAAGTTGTAACAATATGGTTTTCCGGTAAAATGTGCTGAACACAGCAAAATGTGTTTCGTGACATGCGCAGTAAGCAGAGTTATATAACACAGTTAGTGGCCAATGGAAGAATATTTATGTATGTGGGAACCAGTGGAGAGTTGACATGTGTAGCCTAAAAAGTGTATAAAAGTAGCAGACATCGTGCAATAAAGTGTTCCAGCCTCTGGATCCACAAGGGTTTTGTGTCGTGTCCCGCCTCGACCCACGACAGACTACTTGAAAAGCCTTTATGTGATCTGCTGAAAATAACCAAAAATAACATAATCTGGACCCCCAAGACAGACAAAACCTTCAAACAGCTGAAGCGAGAGCTCATAAGGACTCCAACATTGAGCTTATCTGATGTGACGAAGCCATTTTGGTTATTCTTGCATAAATGTCAAGGAATGGCTTTAGGGGTCCTGGCTCAGCAATTAGGGTCATACAGAAGAGCTGTGGCCTACTTCTCTAAACAGTTGAATGAAGTAAGCAAAGGATGGCCTACCTGTCTGAGGGCAGTGGCTGCAGTGGTCATGAATATATAAGAAGCCAGGAAACTTAGAATGGGACAGAAAATGACTGTGTTGGTGTCCCATACTGTAGCATCTGTGCTGGAACAAAAGGGTAACCATTGGTTTTCACCTTCCCAATTCCTGAAATACCAGGCAATCCTGGCTGAATCAGATGATGTAACCATTCAGGTAACTAACATTGTCAATCCAGTTTCATTCCTAGAAGGAAGAATTTCATCTAAACCTGTTCTCGACTGCTTGGAGACCATTGAGGCAGTGTACTCCAGTTGCCCAGGTCTCAAAGAAGAACCATTCCAGGATGCAGACAATTGGTTCTCGGACAGTAGTAGCTTTGTAAAGCAAGGTGTAAGGATGGCTGGCTGTGCAGTAATCACCATGGAACAGGTAATCAAATCAAATCCTTTGCCTGCAGGGACTTCAGCCCAGAAAGCAGAACTAATAGCTGTCACCCGAGCTCCTGAACTGGCAAAGGGAAAGTGAATAAATATCTGGACTGACTCTAAATATGCCTTCTCTATCGTCCATGCCCATGGAGCGATCTGGAAAGAATGAGGGCTATTGACTGCCCAAGGAAAAGCTGTAAAGCATGCAGAGGAGATCCTACAATTCTATTTCAATCTTTTCAGTGTCTCCTCCCTCACCTCAATTACACTTTCAAAATGTTTCTGAAACAATGGTGCTGGGTACACAGATGGTTGGACCTTGGCTAGTCACACACAACTAAAATTGTCATCTTGCTTCAGCAGAGCAACTTCCGACTTCAGCCCAAGTCATCTGCTTCTCTGTGTTGTTGTCTTATATGATGGAGAACATCTTCACCTTGGTACATAAATGGGGATTTGCTAAATTAGGGATCATAAAATGGTTTGGGTTGGAAGGGACCTTAAAAATCATCTAGTCCAACCCCCCTGCCATGGGCAGGGATACCTTTCACTAGATCAGGTTGCTCAAAGCCCCATCCAACCTGACCCTTGAACACTTCCAGGGATGGGGCATCTACAGTTTCTCTGGGCAACCTGTGTCAGTGCCTCACCACCCTCTGAGATGAGGATCTATAAGAAGTTTCAACTTGTACTGGTCTGGTATAGACATGAGCTGGTTGCACCCTGGGGTTTGCGTTAATTGTGCTAAAGAGTAGGAAAAGTGTTTCCTGATGGGTTTTGTAGGTTCTCCTTTGCCTGTGGATGACAGTAGCTATACCGCTTTGTTGTAGAAGCAGGGAGAGAAACTGCAGGTGTGGTGGGCCACTGGTCACAGAGCCGTGCTGGAAAGGATTGGGAAGATGATGGGGTGGGCACCTCCAGTGCTTGTTTCTCTGAGGGTTGCTATGGGAAAATGAACTTTTTCTCAGCCAGACCCAATACACTCGTAAAGTGAGGGGAAGAATATATGGCTGGGGGTGAAGGTTGGAAAGTGAGACAGAACAACCCTGCTGAAATATATTTCTTGCCATTGGGGTTTTTGTATGGGTTTTTTGTGGATTTTTTTTTCCTTTCTTCTTGGCTCTATCTTTCATGCAGATTTGTCACAGGTCAGGAAAACTTAAGCCATGATTTTCAGAAGACGAGTGGACTTTTAAATCAATTTTGTGGTCCCTGGTGTCAGTGGGGTGCCAATCACTGCGTGCCGGTGCTGCCCTGTTCCTCTGCCACTATCATTAGGAGGCATGGGCAGCATTCATTTCAAGGAGGCTGATACTCACTGCCTGTTAATGGAATTGAGTTGTCTGACCTAATGTGTGACTTATATTTAATTTGAAGTTTCTGTGGACACCAGAAGGCTGGAACAGAAACAATACAGCCCCAGCAATGCAAAACCTTAGCCCTGAGAAGACAGCAAAATAAATTAAATTTAGTAATGAATAAAAATCCTTGGGGCCTAGAGGTCACATGTGGAACTAAAAAAAGTGAGGTTTTTTTCCACTTGGTAACCACACAGGTTCTTGGTAGGGTCTTGTGTGTCACAGGGAGGAGTGTGGTACAACTGTACAGACTTGTTTGTCTTAGACTGGTGGAAAATTATGATATGCTCCTAGCCCAACACAGATGGGTCCCTCATAACAAGAAAGACATTGAGGTGCTGGAGTATGTCCAAAGAAGGACAATGGAGCTGGAGTAGGGTCTGGAGCACAAGTCTGATGAGGAGCAGCTGAGGGAGCTGGGGGTGTTTAGCCTGAAGAAAAGGATGCTCAGGGGAGACCTTATCACCCTCTACAACTACCTGAAAGCAGGTTGTAGTGAGGTGGGTGTCAGTCTCTTCTCCCAAGGAACAAGTGATAGGATGAGGAAAATGCCCTCAGGGTTTGCCAGGGGAGAGGTTTAGATTGTGTATTAGGTGAAATTTATTTACTGAAAAGGTGGTCAGGCATTGGAACAGGCTGCCCAGGGCAGTGATGACTTGGGATTTAAACAAAAGCAATGAAGAACTGTTTACAATCACTCCTTGAAATTCTTGCATTAATCTGTGATAAGCAAGACAAACTAACAGAACTTGTAAGCTCCTGTAGTAAATCTCTTTATGGCCTTGCTTTGTCCCATCAATCATTGTAACTGTAATGAAAAACTGCTTGCTTTTCTGTTTGAAGAAAAACCCCCTCTGTGTATCTTTGCCCCCTGACCCCAGCTATAAACGGAGTGAAAAAGTACCCTGTCTGTCCTGCCTTCCCCAAAGCCTATATATACCAAAAAATTGTAATCAATAAACGATTCAGTTTGTCCATGCAACCTGGGTCCACGCAATAAGACATTACAGGCCTCGGGGGTTGTTACCTGCTGAAAATCCATGGGCGCCCAGAGTGGATTTGGTCACCCCCCATCCTCTGTGCTCAGTTGCAGTCTTTGCTCCACTGGGAAGTGCAAGTAGCAGGTTGGTTTGATATGATATACCTGGGGACTGGGGAGCTTACATTGAGTTGGGATGTTCCCTTGGTGAGGTTGTTCACAGCCGAGAACTTCTGTGAAGCTGGGTCACAAGCAGGGCTGGGTGGGGACTATTTTCCTCCCTTCCTGTGGGATTTTCAATACTGTAGGAAGAAGCACAAACCTCTGCCTGTAGCTCAGGGCTTTGGGCTCTTCCTGGGACCCAGCACTGACCAGTTTCTGCCCTGAGTGGTAAAGATAACAGATATGAGTAGGTGTCCAGGCTGGGACCAGCAACCAGGTTTATTGCCTGTTCCACTCTTCCCATGAGCCCCACTTGCCTCTTGATGCAGCTGGGCAGGCAGGTGAGGTACAGATGGGGTTGCAGGAAAAAATAAAATTGTAGAATGAACTCAACATCCCAGCTGTTTTGCAGGGAAAAGCATGGCCCCTCCTCAGTCTGAAGCAGATGAAGCTGTCTTTCCAGAGCCAGGAGGAAGCTCTGAGTTGGCACAGTGCCAGCTATTATATGGCTAATATCCTATTTGGATATTAATAAAAATTTCTGCACTGAAAGGGTGGTCAGGCATTGGACCAAGATGTCAAAGGAAGTGGTGGAGTCACCATCCCTGGAAGTGTTCAAAAAATGTGAAGATGTGGCACTTAGGGACATGGTTTAGTGGTAACATGGCAGAGCTGGGTTAACAGTTGGACTCAATGATCTTTGAGGTCTTTTTCAATCTTAACAATGTTATGATTCTATAAAAGATCGAATTACAATTTCCTAAATGCCTCCTGAATGTCTAGGACCATGACGTTGTAAAAGGTATCATCATCCTTTGGAAAGGAAAGGTCCCCACTCTCTAAGATGCAGGAGTGATATATAGACAAAGCTGATCTATTTTATGGTCTGTAAATCTGCTATCCACCTCCCTGGGGGTGATCTGATGTCCTCCAGGATGTATCTTCACACTTCTAGTCATGCGTGTCCATTGTTTGCAGAGCAGAAAACAACCTGCTGGGGAAAATAGTACATGTAAGGCAGAGAAATTGTATCTAGGCTGCTACGGGTAGAAATCAAGCCCTGATTATTGTCTTTGTTAAAAGACAAGTATTGGGGCAGGAACTCCAATAAAATTAACTCCCTTCCTTTTATTTCCCACCAATACAGAGAGACAAAATGCAAGGAGGTCTAAGTGAAAAAAATAGCTTTATTGACAAGGAAATAGCAGTAACTACAAAGATACAAAGGAAATGGTGTTACATGAGGGGGGGGGAATTCACCTGACCCTTAGAGAGGGCAGATTTTCTCAACCCACAGAGATTTGTCTGTTAGTGCCCCACGGAAAGACGAAACTATATAAGTCCAATCTAGTCTGTCAGGTATTTCGCACAGGAACCCTTCACCAAACAGATTCACAAGATTGGGGTAATTTGATTGCCCTTTTTCAGGGACTGCCACGTAAGAGTTTAAGGGAAACCCCTCAGCAGATTTTCCCACGTGTTATTCCACCATTGACAAATTGTCAGCACCTTTAAAGGACTCACTCTAACAGTTTATGGAATAACATTCTTTATTAATACAAATTGTGACAATAAGGTTTGTGATCGTTGGTGATAGGGTCTAGCTACAAAAACACACTTAAGACAGTGTAATAATACTATAAGCAAACACAAGCACAAACTCTTAAAACAATCTACTAATATATTATGGATCAAAAGCAAGCTCTAGTCCTTAAAAGCAGTTGTCAGCATGCATAGCCTAAGATTCTCACCCAACAGGTGTCCCTGGATGGGGGGGGAGGAAGACAGGTTCAAATTGTCAGCCAATCCCAGCAGTTTTGGTGGAAATCTTCCTCCAATTTCTCCCCATTTCCAACTTCCTTTTATACTATTGCTTTAGGTTTAGGTGGAGTTTGAGTGAATTTAGTCATAAGTGCTAAATTTGGTAGTTGCCTATTTTTTCTTGATGGATGTAATAAACTGCATATATTTTGAAGGGATTTTTTGTTAAGCTTAGTAAAACTTCAGGGCACTGATGTGTGATTTCCATGTGTATTTCCCACATAGCTGTTAAATGCCTAGGAGCCCCTGGTGGTCTAGTGGTAAAGGCGCGGCGCTATCACCGCCGAGACCCGGGTTCGATTCCCGGTCAGGGCCACTCCCGGGCAGGTGGAGCTCGTTAGCCCTCAAAGGCAACCCACCTACGTCCTAAGGACCTCGCTGCCACCGTCCAAGCTCGCTTGGCCCCGGCAGATGAACCTTAGGATTAAAGGGTGGGCTCAGTTCCGCGCACACTGTGTCTCACCTAAAAAATCCAATGCGCAGGCTGGAAGGTGGAAAGACCTTCCCCGGATCTTCACTCGTGAAGACTGGCCATTATTATTGTTAAATGCCTCTAACAAGCTGCCGTTTGTTTCCGAGGCTGATAATGAAGGGGGGGGGGGAGGTAGTCTGGCACTGTAATTAACTACACCCTGGTAACACAACTCAAGCCGACAAGCTGGAGACACAGAGGAATTTATCTAAACAAGGAGTCAAAGTGATTTATGAGTACGATAAGCCTGGAAGGGGAGGAAAAATACCTATTAAATGCGCATGTTCCAAGCCCGGGGTCGTCTTGCGGGCACAGAGGAAGACTAAAAACCTTCATCGCAGAGACCCCGGCCCACAAATAAACCCTCAACCCACGTACACCGGGAACATAGCCCAGGAACATGTATGGGAAAAACTTTGCAACTGAGCATGTGCAAAAAGCACATGCCCTGGACTACGTATGAATAAGAACCTAAGCACTGAGCATGTCTGGACGGGAACCTGGAGGGTTCAAAAGGGAAGTTTGAGAGCGGCGGCGAGCTGGGAGAGAACTTTCTTGTTCTAAACGGCACTGTAAGGGCTACTATGGGGAAATGAACTCCGGCTCAACCAGACCCAATACACCTTTGTAGGTATTGTGACCATATTGCATCCAGGAAGCAGCAGCTGGTTATCCTTTTGTAAGTTTTATTATCTTTTAACCCTCATCCAGGAAGCAGCAGCTGGTTTTCCTCTGTATTTCTTATTCTCCTTTAACTTTTAACCTTATCCATTACTTCACAAATGGTTTACCCACAATATAGCAGTAGTATTAATATAATAAATAAAGGGTCCAGGGGACCAGAGACTGACACCAACGTGGTGTGTAAAATGCATACTTTACTGAAGAAGACAAGAGCTTATACAGTAGTTTCAAATGGTATCATGTCACAAACACGTGACCTTTTCAGCCAATCCTATACAATCATTCAACTGCACATGTGTGATAGAGTACTTTATGGACTACATTTCCCAGCATGCTTTGCCATCACCCATTCTGTAACCAGAAACCCCACACCACAAAGAGAGGAATTCACCACCCACCTGTCCCTCCGGGAACAAAGAGGAAAAATGGCGGAGGGTTTTCCCTGCCAACCACCTCCCTCCACCCAACCAAACCAAAGAAACAATGGGGAAACAGGGTCAAAGCAAAAACCTAGGAAAATTGTGTAGTTCACAAGGAGTTACACTATTAAACTGCCCACTCTACATCACCCGGTCAGGCTCAGATCCTGCCTGTAGCAGTGGTGTTAATCCAGAGGTTCTTTGTTCCCTGCCATGTGCTACCTCCGACACTGGCATTGCCCCACTTGGCTGGGCTACAGAGCGGGCAACAGGTCTATGCAGTGTGCATAGATTCACTTTTATTTTCTCCCCAGCTATGGCAGTGAGCAATCTGGTGGCAGTCCGGGTAGAGGGAGCAGGTGCTGTGGTGAAGGACAGCACTGCATGGACTCTCCCTTCAGCAACAACACATGGTCCCAGGAAGAGCCTGAGAAGAGAAAGAGTTCCACTTCCCCTGCATTTTTTTTCTCCCCCTACTCGCCTGCCCCCAGTAGGAAGGGGACAGGTTCATTCTTAAAGGGATAGTCCCTCCAAAACAATGTTGTCATCATCATCATCATGGCTAGGCTTCGCGAACGAAGGGCTCTACCCACGCTTGCTACAAGCGCACTGATGGCTAAAAAGGCCAATGCGAGATAGACAAGTCCGGTTGCAGAAGGCACAGCAGAAAGACTCCCCAGGTGATATTGATGAGACACGATTCTTTCTGCGTTGTCTTTTCTCCTCGAGAGTGATCCTGCATGTGTTCTCAAAAGAAGCAGCAGCGTTATAGATGGTGTGTCTCCAGGCCTCCCGATTGGAGGCCAGGGTAGACCAATGGTGGTGATCAATATGGCCAAGGATGAGGGATTGTTTCAGGGAGTCCTTGTATCTCCTCTTCAGGGCTCCTCTCTTGCAGCAACCAGTGGCAAGCTCCCCATAGAGGACGATCTTAGGGAGGCAGTAGTCCTGCATCCTGGAGACGTGCCCTGCCCAGCACAACTGTGTTCTCAACAGCATGACCTCAATGCTCATGACTGCTGCCTGTTCAAGGACAGATGTGTTGGTCACATAGTCAGTCCAGTAGATGTTTAGAATTGTACAGAGGCAGCGCTAATGGAAGCGTTCTAAGAGACGCAAGTGGTGCCGATAAATGACCAATGATTCGGACCCATATAAAAGAGTAGACAGTACAACAGCTCTGTAAACACTGATCTTTGTACTTTTCTTCAGGTGTTTGTTTTGCCGCACTCTTTTATGGAGTTTACCGAAAGCTCTTTATGCCTTTGCTAACCTGTTGTCTATTTCTTCGTCTATCTTACCATCCGAGGAGATGATGCTTCCCAGGTAATTGAACTTCTGGACTGATTTGAGCTCTGTTTCACCAATGGTGATATGGGGATGATGGGAGACTTCCTGAGGTGCAGGCTGATATAAAACTTCTGTCTTCTTCAAGCTGACTTCCAGTCCAAAAAGCTCAGTAGACTCTGCAAAGCAGGATGTTAAACGCTGCAGAGTTACTTCTGTGTGGGTGATGAGGGCAGCATCATCAGCGTAAAGCAGCTCACGGATAAGATAATTTAAGGTCTTAGTGTGAGCCTTCAGTCGCCTTCGGTTGAACAGGCTCCCATCGGTACGATATCGAATGTAGACACCGTTTTCATCATCGAGTTCTGCCGTGGCCCTTTGGAGCATCATGCTGAAGAAGATTGTGAATAAAGTTGGTGCGAGAATGCAGCCTTGCTTCACACCATTGGCTATGGTAAAGGGCTCAGAAAGTGCATCGCCATATCTGACTTGACCGCACTGGTCCTCATGAAGTGAGATGATCATTTTGAGGAACTTGGGAGGACATCCTAAATGTTCCAAAATCTACCACAGACCTTTTCTACTCACAATATCGAAAGCTTTGGTGAGATCAACAAAGGTAACATAGAGTCCTTTGTTCTGTTCCCTACACTTCTCTTGCAGTTGTCTGAGAACAAATACCATGTCTGTGGTACCTCTATTGTCTCGGAAATCACATTGACTTTCAGGCAGAAGATCTTCTGCTATGGCGGGTATTAATCTGTTCAACAGAATTCTTGCAAGGATTTTACCAACAATGGAGAGCAGAGTAATACCTCGGTAATTTGAGCAGTCTGATTTATCTCCTTTCTTCTTGTACAAGGTGACGATGACTGCGTCACGAAGGTCTGAAGGCAGTTCACCTCGTTCCCAACAGCGCATCACAAATTCGTGAAACTTAGCATGAAGTGCTTGGCCACCGTGCTTCCAGATTTCAGGTGGGATTCCGTCAACCCCAGCTGCCTTGCCAAATTTCACCTCCTGTATTGCTTTAAGAGTTTCTCCCATGGTGGGGGCAGTATCCAGTTCAGTTTTCACTGGTTGTTGTGAAATGTACTGCATTCCTGAGTCTTGAACTACGCGGCTAGTACTGAAGAGAGTCTGAAAGTGTTCAGACCATCGATTCAAGATGGAAACTTTATCTGTGAGAAGCATTTGACCATCTGCACTGAGTAAAGGGCTTTGAACCTGGTGTGTAGGACCGTAGGCTGTTTTCAGAACCTCATAGAATCCCCTGTAGTCACCTGTATCTGCTCATAATTGGATTTTTTCCACTAGATTGGTCCACCACTTGTTCTGGATGTCACAAAGTTTCTGTTGGAGCTTGCTGCATGCAAGTCGAAAGGCTGCTTTTCTTGTATGACAAGATGGCTGAGCAAGGTGGGCTTGGTGAGCAGTTCTCTTCTTACTCAACAATTCCTGGATCTCATGATTGTTTTCATCAAACCAGTCCTTGTTTTTCTTGAAGGAGAACCCTAAGGATTCTTCAGAGGACTGCAGAATGCTACTTTTAATAAGTTGCCAAAGTGCTTTGGGAGAGGGATCTGTGGAATGAACTTCAAGCCTGGATTGAAGATTTGCCTGGAAACTGTCCCTCACTGTAGCTGATTGAAGACTGTTAACTTGAAGTCTCCTTCTAGGAATGCCGCCCTTTTTAGGTTTGAACTTAAGGTGGAGGTTAAGTTTACAGCGCACGAGGCGATGATCTGTTTGGCATTTGTCGTGGTTTTGTTCTGGGTTAATTTGCTTTCACACCCCCCATACAATTATCATTAGTTGAGAGAAGGTTTATGCAGACAAAAGAGACTGAATTTGGGGAAAATAGTATGAGCATTTATTACTAACAAGCAAAAACTAAAGAACTATATCTACAACAATTCTATTTAAGTAAAAGGTGCCATGTATTTATAGAAAAATTCTTCTCCCCCCCCCCTTTATATCAGTCCAAGGAGGAGAAGCAGTTTCTGTCTCCATTCTCGGAGTTCCAGCTCTCTCTCTCCAGTAACTCTACAGCACCCTCGTCGCAGCTGGAACTCTTTCTCCTTCTCTGTGTCGGCCTCCAGGGCTGGACCTACCCCTCTCCTGGGTTAAGGCCGGAGGCTGGGGGGTTACCCAGGTCCTGAAGGTTTTTCTTCCATAGGCTTGCAAGGGGACACTTGCTTACTATGGATTTTCTTCCACAGGGTTACAGGGGATAACGGTTTAAGAGTCCACCCCTGTTTCCCTATGGAGGTCCCTCTCCACGGGAGAACAGTCCTTGATAGACCTCTCCAACATAGTCTAACACGGATCCCTTACTTGGATCTCCACATTTTACCCGGACCGTCCTTGCTCCGGCGTAAGTTTCTTTCTCAAGATTACAAATCTTTAGTAGCAGCATGGATCCCTCACTTGGATCCCAAGCTTACCCGAGCTGTCTGCTCCAGCGTAAGCCTCATCCCTTCAGGGTTATAAATCTTCAAGAGCAGTATGGATCCCACACACAGATCCCAGTATCCCACCTGAGCCGTCATCACTCCAGTGTGGGTTTCCCTCAGGGTCACAAAGTCTTCAGCATGACTTTGCCTTATCTCAGTCCTTTTCATGAAGTCTCAATTCTCTGGTACATCCACAAGCTCCTCTGTGAGTTGCAGGGGGGTCTCACCACCCCAACAATCTTTTACAGATGGCAGGGATTACTTTTCAGTCTTTTCCCTGCTGAAGAGAGAGAGCAAAAAGGGGAAGAAACAGTTCCTCCTCTTCAGAACTTTTTTCCTTTCTCTTCCGGCTGCCAGCTTTGACTTTGGACACTCCGTTATCTCTTTGCTGGAATTTCTTCTGCCGCGGTTTCTGTCCAAGCAGTTAGTCTTTTAAACTTTTTTTTCTTCACTGTCTTACAAGAGAGAAGGGAGGTTTCAGTGCCACACCTGCCCCCCGGCCTGACCCACCTCAGGTCCGCTACCTCTCTCCTACATGGCTGCTGCTCCTAATTTTAACTGCAACACAAGTCTTCTCTTCCGTTTTCTTAAAGATGTAATTAGCAAAGGCGTCACTGAAAGTTTTGATTGTTTTTTTGTCCGGAAACCCACTTGGACAAAACCATCTACAGCCCCAGGGATGGGCTGCTGGGCAAAACCATGACAGCATTCTGCACTAGGCATCACATGAGTGTGACAAACATCGTGGATATCTCTCTGACAGACCAAGATATAATCAATGAGGTGCCAGTGCTTGGACCTAGGATGCATCCGGGTTGTCTTCAGACTATCTTTCTGCTGAAAGATAGTGTTGGTGATGGTAAGCTGCTGCTCAGCACAGAACTCTAGCAGAAGGTGACCATTATCATTGCAGTTCCCAACACCATGATTGCCTAGTACTCCTTTCCAGGCATCAGAGTTCTTTCCTACTCTGGCATTGAAATCACCAAGGATAATGATCTTATCATCTGCAGGAACCTTTTGGATAAGGTGGCGTAGGTCGTTGTAGAATTTATCTTTTTTAGCAGGGTCAGCTTGGAGGGTTGGGGCATATATACTAAAGAGAACAGCATGTTACTTGTTGTGTAGTGGGAGGCGTAGGGAGATACAATCAGAATGACCAGTTGGCAGGTTTTCGAGTTTAGAGGCAATAGAGTTTTTAATCATGAAACCAACTCCTGAGAGATGCCTTTCAGAACTGGGTTTACCTGACCAGTAGAGTGTATAACCAGCACCATGTTCTCTAAGGCTGCCTTCCTCATGAAGACGAACTTCACTGAGAGCAGCGATGTCGATGTTGAGTCGTGACAGTTCATGGGCAATTAGAGCAGAGCGACGCTCAGGACGTGCACTGTTTGCAGTATCAAGCATGGTTCTGATGTTCCGGCATGCGAGTGTTAATTTGAGTACACCTTTGGAGGCAGGCGTATGCCTTTGACTCTTAATCTTTATTTGACCGCAACAGAAGAGTGCCCGTTGGCCACGGTTAACCAACCGGGTGAAGGATGGAGATGAGTTTTGGTTAGGTCACCTTTTCTAGGCCCCTCTCCATGTGGAGCAAGCAGTGCTCTCCTTGAAAAAGGCTGCTTGGTCATTCAGGATGCTGCCGAGTGAGTCTGTCATCTCCAGGGTCAGACTCAGGCAACCAATGTCCTGAACCGCCTGCATGCAGGGTTAGGACTGCGGCTTCCAGTGCACCTTATCACCTGCCGTTTCATCCCTCACCTGTCGCTGCAGGACTTTTTACAAGTGTGGGTATAACCCTTGAGCCTGCGCAGTGGATTTTTTAGGTGAGGCTCAGCTTGCGCAGAACTGGTCCCACCCTTTACTCCTGAGGTTCATCTACCAGGGCCTAGCAAGCTTGGACGGTGACAGTGAGGTCCTCAGGATGTAGGTTTAATTAGAGTATCCTTCTCTTGGATGGATGACCTTACAGGGCTAAGTGAGCTCCATCTGCCCGGGTTTGAAATTAGAGTTGTCCTTCTCCTAGGATGACCGCCGGAAGGCTAGTGAGCTCATCCTGCCCATGGACTGATGCCCAAAAAAAAGGCAGATAAAAAAAAGAACTGCTTAAAGGCAGAATTTTGAGCCTATAAACAGCAGGTATTTATTGAATTAACGACGTCGGGGTAGCTTCCAGTTCAGGCTGGACAAAAGCTCCAAAGTGGTTCAGTGAAAACAAGCAATTTATACAGTTTCTAATCATGATTACAACATAATCACATGCATATTCTTATTATTGCATCATTAGATTACAATATTCATAGCAGGTGGAGTCGGGGTGGAGACTGAGGCGTGGTATCTATTTTGAGGAATAAATTAGGGTAGTCTTGCCTTCATCCTGGGGTCGCAAATCTACTCATCTTCCTTGGGTGACTTCCATGACCTTTTGTTCTATCCATTGTTCTGTGTTCTGATCATCCAGGTTTGAAGAAATCCTTGGCTCTAGGCCTACTTTACCTATTCAAATGTCTACCTTGGCTCCTCTGGATGAGATTTATGTGTGTTGAGTTCTTTGTTTAGTGTTTGTTGTGGTTCCTTTAAGGTCTAATGCTCTTAGTACAGCACATTGCCTTCCTCCAAAAGTACAGCTTACAGTGAACGAAATACAGGGGGTAAGGGGGGCTCTTGTGGGTTTACAGTAAAAGTGTTTTGATTAACCCTTCCTGCTTCAGACACATTTGACCCTTCAGTTTCGACCTGTCTGGCATGGGAGACCCTACCGGAGGCATATGCCACCTTCAGCACAGCTCGCAACCTCATAAGGGCATACTGAAATAGTTTGGACAAACCCTTCTCTCCCTACTTTTCCTTTACAGTTTCCTACAGTTTAACCCCGGGACATTTCCTTGCCCTGAGCACCCCTCTAAGACGCTATGAAAAAAAAAACCCACAAAAAACCCAAAAAAACCCAAACAAAAACAAAAAACCAACAACAAAACAACAAAACCCAACAACAAAACAACAAAACCATCATATCCCACTCCCACTCTCCCACTGCAACAATGCCCGAGGAGGAGTGATCCTGGCATACCCCCAGGCAAGGGCGGGCACATGTGTAAGAGGTCCCCTCATTCACCGTAGGCTTGGGCACCCTCCACAGCCCCTACCCAGCCAAAACCCCCCAACTTCCAGAGTAAACCCACTATTCACCCCAAACCTCATCCCCCAGCGTGCCACTGCAAGCTCCCCTTTGCACTGCCCACCCGTGACCCCCAAATGAGGCCGCCTCGCCGGCCCCCCCACGTTGGCCTGGGGAAACCTCAGGTCCATCCACCCTCCCCCCTGCTCCTGCCTGACCTGACCCAGTCTGGCTCGACCAGGGGATCTCCCCCCCACTCTGAATGGGACCATCCACCTGCCCCCCCGACGGTCTGGGGAACCCCCAGGACCATCCGGCCCCCTCCCTGCACCCGCCCGGCCCAACCCGGTGCGGCCCGGTCCTTCGACCCGGCCCCGCATGGCCACTGACCATCTGCCAACCTCTCCGCTTCTCCGACATCGAAACACAGCTCCCGAAGGCTTCTCCACAAGGTCGACTGCACAGATCGGTGCGGCAGCATTTCCCATGCATGCAGGGCCACGACAAGCCGCGAGAGCAGGAGCGTGTCCGTCACCACCCACCACCCAGCTGCAGGAGCACACCGAGAGCGTGACCGCCTGCCCGCCCGCCATCTTGGCCCCCCAAACAATGTTGTAAGAAGGGAATAAAATACAAAACCTCCTTTAACCATGACATTCATCTTATGGTAAGACACTAATTGGCATGTGAGCCCTCTTTGGGGTTATATCTGTAAATGCCCTGCAAACATGGTGTGATGTGGGAGGCCTTGGCTGGTCGAGGGGAAACAGTGGCTACAGTCCCCAAAGCATCATCAAGAGGTATTGAAGAAGGGACCAGCATACCTGTAAGCTACAGTTGTACAAACACCTTTTAATGGGAGATACACAGAGGAGAGGATCTGGCCGTAGATCCATCACCCACCACTTCTGCTGACCAGTACAGGAACTGAGCAAGCACTTTGCCATTCTCCTTCCACGACATTTAAGTACTGAAACAACTAATTTGGGTGTTCCATGACTCACTTGAAGGTCCTGCAGAGGAATGGAAATTAAACAAATTTCAGATGGTCTTGCAAATGAATCTGAAAGGTCATAACAATATCAAGCAGGAGGTTGTGTCAGTGCTGCAAGCCTCTGCTAACTATCAGCCAAAGTCCATCCTCTCAGAAAGGTCAAGAGCTATAAGGGCTCTGAGTTCCTTCTGTCACATGTTCAAATTCATGACATCTAAAAATGGCACAACTCCAGGAACAGCAAGTTCAAGGGAAAATGTCAGGTCGGTGAGATGGGTGAAAATGAATTTGGACAATTCTTGGATTTTATTTTTTTTTAAGTCAGAAGGGACTTGTAGATCATGTGGCTAGTGCTAATTAATTTGGTGTTTTGGCAAGCATTATCATCAGTTTAATCAACAGCTGTGAAACATAGCACTGTCTGTCTGCTAGCTTCCCATTCTGGCTCCAAGGGATGGCAAGAGACATCTCTCTGTTAGATAGATAACCACATCCTTTATTTGTTTGAAAATCTGGTCTTTTAAAGGCTTCATATGACATAAAAATTGTCTCTTTCAGCCCCTTTAGGTACTGAAAGGTTCTCTAAGGTCCATAAGCTGTTATAAGGATGTTGTGTTGCAATTTGTCCACTTCCTGAAAAATTGCAGCAGAATGCAGCTTCTTCCTTGGGTGAAATTGCTATGCTACATCAGAGTAGATTCATGAGTGACTTCATGCTTTATAATGTGGCTTATGGCTGGTATTTCTGAGGACAGATGACCCAAAGTGTACCTGTATATTTGAGTGTTTTTCTTCCAGTTCACCACTTCTCCATTCAGTGAGTCACCTGGATGCTGTGCAAATCTATACCATATATGGAGACTACACATATGCAGGGCTGTCGGAAGGCTGGGACCTTCTGGGACAAGGGGTGGGCTCTGCAGCACAAGTTACCTGCTTTGCTTCCAACCAGAAAATTCCCTGTACCTCTCTTGCAAGCAATTCTTCACTGGGTCTGCTGGGATTTCTGGAGGCTGAGCCATGGGATGAGTGCCATTATTCAGTATAAGCTACTTTTCCAAAATTATTGGAAGGTAGGGAAAAAAAATTCCCACACATTTTTCTTTAATTTTACATGTTTAATAATAAAAAATAACTTATGAGATTTAAGCTATTTATTGCAAAATAAGACTGCATCTGGGCTGTGTGCTTCTGTGTCAAGTTTTGGCATCGCGAGAGCACAAACATTGAGAGTTATGAGCCTGTGGTGCTTTGACCTTGTTTGGATGCCAGATGCCTGCTAAAGCTGCTCTGTCACTCCCCTCCTCAACTGGGCAGGGGAGAGAAAATATAACGAAAGACTCATGGATAAGGACCGGGAGAGATCACTCACTGATTATCTTCACGGACAAAACAGTTTCAACTTGGAGAAATTAAGTGAATTTATGACCAATTAAATCAGAGTAGGTTAATGAGAAGTAAAGCAAATCTTAAAAACACCTTCCCCCCACCCTTCCCTCTTTCCTGGGCTTAACTTCATTTATGATTCTCTACCTCCTCTGCCCCAGCAGCACAGGGACACGGAATTGGGGTTATGGTCAGTTCATCACATGTTGTTTCTGCCTCTGCTTCCTCTTCAGGGAGAGGAGTCCTTCCTCTGCTCCAGCATGGGGTTCCTCCCATGGGAGACAGTCCTCCATGAACTTCTCTGTGAGTCCTTCCCATGGGCTACAGTTCTTCACAAACTGCTCCAGCATGGGTCACTCTTCTATGGGGTACAGTCCTTCAGGCACAGGCTGCTCCAATGTGGGTACCCTATGGGGTCACAAGTCCTACCAGTAAACCTGCTCTAGCATGGGCTCCTCTCTCTGCAGTTCTACAGGTCCTGCCAGGAGCCTGCTCAAGCGTGGGCTTCCCATGGGGTCACAACCTTCTTTTGGGCATCCACTTGCTCCGGTGTGGAGCTCTTCCATGGGTTGCAGGTGGATCTCTGCTTCCCCTGTGGACCTCCATGGGCTGCAAGGGGACAGCCTGCCTTGCCATGGTCCTCACTACAGGCTGCAGGGGAATCTCAGCTCTGGTACCTGGAGCACCTCCTGCCCCTAGTTCTTTGCTGACCTTGGTGTCTGCAGAGTTGTTTCTCTCACATATTCTCACTCGTCTCTTCTCTGCATGCAATTACTTCTGCACAGTAATGTTTTTTCATTCTTAAATGTTATCCCAGAGGCATTACTACCATTGCCGATTGACTAGGCCTTGGCCAATAGGAGGTCCATCTTGGAGCTGGTTGGCATTGACTCTGTAGGATATAGGGAAAGCTTCTAGCAGCTCCTTAGAGAAGCCACCCCTGTAGCCCCACCACTACCAAACTGTTGCCATGCAAACCCAATACAAAGCCCCATGAAAGTGAGGTTGATATTGGAAATATTGACTTAGTCTTAACTATCTCAGGGGTGCCAGATGGTTGTTGGGATATTTCAGAAGGTGGTTGCATGGAAATGAGATTTTGCCTGTGACATGGAGCTGTACCTGCAACATCTTACCTGGTTGATGGTGGGCTACCTGCAGCCCTGTAGGATATTCTTGATGGAATAAGCAGGAACATGCTTTCCTACTCCTATTGTGGTGGAAAAGCATGTCCCTTGCAATCAGCCTCCTTTGACTTCAGTGGGAGAAGAAAATACCCACAGGTGGGTGGATTTTTATGCCAGAAGGGACAACTGTTGTCACCTTCTCCATCCCACATCCCAAAACTGATTCCTGTCAAAGTGAGGGGATGTCCTTTAGGAAACCATCCAGCCTGGGGTTTATCAACCCTGGTGCTGAGAAGGGAATTTCGGTTGTATGTATGTGGTGTCTGGTGTTTCAGCTTGTGTCAGCTGCGGGTCAGCCCCAGACATTGGGCTTTGTTGGACTCATTACCAGGTTGATGAACCTCATCCTGCCTAACTCGTGAGGTACCATTTTAGGCTCTGCTGAGCCATGGTTTCACTTTTGCTCTTTCTGATGTGGAGTCACAGGTCTCCTGCAGTGCCTCCCTCCAGGGTGCACGCACAGCACCCTTGGGCTCCTCTCCAATCCTCCTTCCAGGCTTTGACAGCAATCTAAGAGGTTTATTACTCCCAAGAGACCCCACCTCCTGCTTTTTATATAGCAAATACTTGTGCCTTCTGATGCTGCTGGGGCTCTGGGAGCTCATGGTTTGCTGATTACCAAAAGTCACTTTCCCTGCCACCTGCAAATAGCACCTGTATGGTTTTTCTTAGATGGATGACTTTACATTCAGCCCTATAAAATACATATTTCTTGCTGTCCAGGTATAGTTTTCCTTTATATGTTATTACAGCAGGGCTTAGTAGCACTAACTCATGCAGAAATATAAAGAGCTATTTCCACATCAAGAAAATTATGTTTTAGTTGTATTTTAAACATAGTTCTCTCTCCTGGAGTGGCACTGTCACATAAAAAGGGGGATAAGGGGGAATTTACCTGACCCTTAGTGATATATTTATCTGTTAGTGCCCCAGGGAAAACAAAACCAATCCAGTCTGGTATTCTGCATAGGAACCCTTCACCAAACAGATTCACCAGATCAGGATAATTTGATTACCCTTTTTCAGGGACTGTCACTTAACAGTGAAAGGGAAAATCCCTCAGCAGATATCTCCCACCAGTTATTCCGCTGTTGACAAACCGTTAGCACCTTTTTAAAGGACTCACTCTAGCACTTTACGGAATAACGCTCTTTATTAATACAAATTGTGACAAGCTAATTAAAGTTCGTGGTCATTAGTGATAGGGTCTGTCTACAAAAACACACTTAAGACAGTGTAATACTATAAGCAAACACAAGCACAAACTTTTAAAACAAAACAATCTACTAATATATTATAAAGCAAAAGCAAGATTTAGTCCGTAAAAGCAGTGCTTAACATGCATAACTTAAATTTCTCACCGGACTGGTGTCTGGGGGTGGGGCAGGGGAAGGAAGACAGGTTCAACTCGTCAGCTGACCCCAGCAGTTTGGATGGAAATCTTCCTTTGATCTTTTCCCTATTTCAATTTCCTTTTATGCCTTTTTTTCTTGGAGTTTGCATGATTAGTCATAAGCATTAAATCTATGTAAAGTTAGCAACTATTCTTTCTTGATGGATAGATGACACAGGTCAAAAGGGATCACCATGTTCCCTTCCTGCAGGATGCCTGGAAGAGGGACTGTGGTGCCTCCACACCACTCCATTCTTCAGTGCATCCAGGTATTTATTAATGCTCGGGGAACTTTTGTGGTGCATCATGACCTTATCAGCATCCATCAGATGCCAGCTGGCTTTTTCTTCCAGACTCCTTATTCTTTAACTTTGTCTATTACTTCACAGACATATACCTATAAAGTTCAGGATACTAAGTTTAATAGGGAACAGGCTTTGAGGATCTTTGATTTTTAGCTACAGACTTCTTATTCATGGGGGGAATTGTCAGGATGTGGTACAGCAGTACTCGCAGTAGCTGGAGTCTTCTTGAACCTGAGTTCAAGTCAGTTCAGCATAAAGAACTTCTGAGCTGCCCAGTCCTGTGCCAGCTTGCTGCCAGCACCCACTGCATCTCACACAGCTTCTCTTCAGCCTTGGTCCTTGGGATGGACTGTGGATGGTCCTTGGGATGGTTGCTGCCATGGTGCTGGAATGCAAACAGGTGCCTCCAACTAGCGCACAGTAATGGTCTAACCTCCAAAGTCATTTAGGTTAATTAAATTAAGAGGTCCAATAGGGATTTGGAACTGGCAGGAGCTCCACAGGTGCAAGCTCCAGTCCAAGAGCCGGGAAGGTGAGCTCCTGGGCTCAGGATAGAACCTTATAGTGCTGTGCAGGGGATTTGCTAACCTTGTTCACATTGTATCCCATGCACCCACCTACTGGGAGCATTTCTGCTTTTTCTTAAGAGACACTCCTAATTTTTTTACCCTAGCAATTATAAGATGCTCCTGTCTTCTATATATTGTCACTTAGAAGAAGTGCCAGCTGATGAATGGCTCCTGCCTTTTGGGGTGAGGATGGGCATGATTTGGTGTGGTTTTTGGGCCATCTCTAAAAAACTCAAGGGGGACCATACAGTATATTGACTTCCCTGAGTGGCAGGTGCTGCAAGACTTCCCCTCCTGGTCCCACTGAGGGTCTCGTGACCCCTGGTAAAATCCTTTGAACACTACCTGAAATTACTCCCATCTTTGCCTCTCACCACTACAAACTTCATTAACCCTCAGCATTAATGACATACCCAGTACTTGCCACCTCCCTTTCTTTAATAACCAGCCTAACTTCTTGCCCCCTCCCCTCCCCCACCCCAGTGCTGTGCTCTCTCTGTGAGGTCAGACACCTGGTTTTAGTGGCATGTTTCTGCAGATGCTGGAAGATACAAAACAGAGCTGTGCTCTACTGTCAAGAAGTTCTGGCATTTGGGCTGATTTGCCAGAGACCCAGAAGAAAAGGCTGGACCAAAAAACATCCTCCATCCAAACTGATGTGCTATTCCAAGAAATGGTGAAACACTCCACCCATTCCCAAAACAACTCCCCAAATCACTGCCACACAGTCTGGAGCTGTGTGGGTATGTTGGTGTCATGGTTTTGCTGGTTCTTAGAAACTAAGCAGGAACTTTTCCCTTCCCCCTGCCCACTGTGTGAAGGGGATGTTGAATGGGAAGATTGACTGTGGCTTGGGCAGTTAAATAACACAAAAGAAGTGGCTGAGAAAACCACATTCCTAGTTGATGGTCCTCAGGATCTTTTCTGTGGGAAGGGGTAATGAGTTCTTTTTCACTTTATTTTCCTCTCGTCTCCTAGGAAATGATGGGGGGGAGAAGTTCAAGTTGTGACCGGAGCTGGAACAAGGTCCGGGTAGGAGCTCGGAGGTGGTTTTGTTCTCAACTGGGCTGCCAACTCTGAATTCTGCTTTGATTTTCATTGAAGAGAACTGTTTCGGGAGGTTTTCCCCTCCTCCATTTTCACTTTTCTTTCTTGGCAGCAGTTCTTGTGCACACCAAAGGGAGAGGGAAAAACTATACTGCATGATTCAGCCAGCAGGACAGAGTGAGTTCCCATTGGGAAGGATCTTGGTTTTTTCTCTCCCTCCTCTCTCTCCCCTTTCCCAGTTGTCCCAGTTTAAATGAGACAAGGGTCTTTTGCTGAGGATGGATTAGGAGGAAAAGACCCAAACTTCTCTTTCCAAGCAATTATAAATCCAAAATTAAGAGGCTTTGATTGAAGGAAAACAAATTATGGAAAAGGGAAAATAACAACCCTTTATTAAAGGTATGTGTGTATTAACAGGAAAACGAAAAAAACAAGTAAAATAACTAAGTAATACTCATATACCCACCAATAATCCCCTTCAAGAACAAAACCGATAAACCAGCAAAAGGAAAATAGTTCAATTTCTTGCACCCTTTGGTGCGGTTCCAACCACAGTCAGCAGGGGGCGCCATCGGGTCACTGGAGATGCAAAATTTGTAATGTCCTGTACCATTCACCAGGTGGCGCTGTTGGGTCACTGAAGGTGCAAAAACTTGTAGTGTCCTATTGTAGTCACCAGGTGGCGCTGTTGGATCACTGGGGGAGTAGAACTTGTAATGTCCAGTGCCCGTCACCAGGCGGCGCTGTGAGATCCTTGGCTGCCACCAGGTGGCGGGGGGGGGGGGAAGAAGGGGAAGGAAAACAACAGCAATAAAACAGAAAGTTCTCCCAATGGAAGAAAACTCACAAACTTCAGCTGATTAGGGTCCGTTGTAAGCAGGGCTGCAGCCAGCCAGAGTTGAGCCAAGAGCAGCAGCCAGAACTCCCCTCCGACAGGAAAGAGACAAAGGAACCCGGCAGTGTCTGCAGCCCGCAGCAGGCTCTCCTCCCGGCAGAGCGAGAGACTCCACTCTCCCCCCAGCCTCCACCCCCTTCCAGTCACACCCCAGCCAACTCCCCCCCTTCGTTGTCAAGGCAACAAATCTCGGCCATTAGTGGGCTCGGGACGATTCTTTTGTTCAACTAATGGCCCATATACAGAGCACACACACACGGCAGGGGGAAAGGAAAGAAAAATTCCTTGCTTAAAATCCGAACTATGACACCTGCAAGATGTGTTGAACATCAGATTCAGATTCTGCACAGATTAAAATGTCATCCATGTAATGATACAAAATAGTGTTTTGGTAATTTTTATGAATGGGTGATAAAATATAAGAAACATATAATTGGCAGAGTGTAGGGGAGTTTTTCATCCCCTGAGGGAGAACCTTCCACTCATACCTATGATTGGGTTCACTGGCATTTAATGATGGAACTGTGAAGGTACATCTGTATGAATCTTGTAGGTGTAACAAGATTTGGAAAAAACAGTTTTTGATGTCAATGACTACCATGGGCCACTTTTCAGGCAGCATTGTAAGCGATGGCATACCTGGTTGAAGTGGTCCCATGGGTTCAATGACTTCATTAATTTTTTGGAGATCTTGCAGGAGTCTTTATTTTCCAGACTGTTTTTGTATGATGAAAACAGGGGAGTTCCATGGACTGACTGTGGGGGCTATGTGGCCAGCTTTTAATTGTTCTTCAACTAATTGGTTTAAGATGAGCAGCTTTTCTTTTGGCATTGGCCACTGGTCTACCCAGATGGGGGTGTTGGTGGTCCATCTTAAAGCGGGTAGAAGCTTCTCACCAGTGGCCAGACTTAGAAATTTGAATTTAATGCAGTGCCCCACTGGGTCAGTACATCCCTTCCCCACAATGTCATTGGCAGGGCGAGAATAAGAGGGTTACAGGTGGCAACTCATCCATCTGGATCTGCAATGGAAATAAGATGTTTACTTTGAAATGGGTTTCTTGAGCCCCCTACCCCATTGACACTTATTTTGATTGTTCCAAATGGTCAGTGGCTAGACCAGTCCTTCATGGCGATGATTGTGACATCCGCTCCAGTATCTAGCAGTCCAGGAATTTGTGTTGTCTCGCTGGTTGTTGAAGAAAAACAGTACATGTGATGATGGGTCTCTGAGCACTGATGGGTTGTGTCCAATGTACCTGCTTTTTGGATGTAAGCAGTGAGTTGGTTAACTGACTGAGTGAAAGCAGCCACGCCACTGGAACATCATTGTAGACTTCAACTGGAGGAAAGGATGTAGAAATGGTGATGTTAATATTGTTTGAATTAAGCTTTTTGACTATTTCTGGAATTACAGTAAGTCCTTTTGTCGTGGTTTCCGTTGTGGCTAAAAGTAAGTGTCATCACTAGAAACTTTTGTTGAGGGAGAGACAGGCATCACAGTTTTGGTAGAAAAAAGAACACTGGATGGTGAAAGGGGTGTTAATAAAATTTCTGTTAGACTCACAGTTCTGTTTCCCCTCCGTTGCTGTAGAGATCTGGGAATGACTGGGCCTGAGACAGTGCCTGATGACACTGGCACTGATTGGAGGCAGTTCCTGTCATCACGCTCCCCCCAGTGCTCTGCATCCAGTTTCCCTGTTGCTGAGTGATTGGTCTTCTTTGTGATGGTGGTGTCCTAGAAGATCTCAAAGGTTGATTAGTTATTTTTGGTGACTTCGGGGGAAGGGGTTGATTGTTAATATCAGTTTTTGACCTACAATCAGAGGTCCAGTGCTTCCCCTTGCCACAACGGGTACAATTGTAAGGTGGGATTGAAGATTTAGGGTTAGTTTTGGGGCAATTTTTCTGAAAATGTCCATCATCTCCACAATTGAAGCACTTTTGTGGTGATTTCAGAACAGCTGCTACCATTTTAATTTTTGATGTTTGAGACCCTACATTGCGACATGCTTCGATCATTTCCAGTAATGAGGCATTTCTCAGAGGCCGTAAAACTCTTTGGCATTCTTCATTCGCTTTCTCTACTACAAGGCTCTTAAACAGGGCATCCCGAGAAGCTTGATCAGGGATTTGTCTGGAAATTGCTTCTCTTAGGCAAGTAGCAAAGTCTATGAATGGTTCTTTCAACCCTTGGTAAACTAGTGCATAAGATGGGCTTGGGGTGGATGCATTTGCTACTGCCTTTAATGCTGTTAAAGCCAGTCCTTTTGTCAAATCTAATTGTTCCTTGTTTATTCTTGTTTGTTCTGCATTAGAGGCATACGTCCCCTCGCCATAATAACGATCTACTGTTTGAGCAATGAGAATGCCTCTTTGGTCTGTGTTTTCTTTTGCATGTTTTTTAATCATGGTTTTCCACTTGGATTCAAAGGCCAAGTATTGCATAACTGTTAACAAAGCTCGCGCAATCATTCTGATTTCATTTGGGATTAATGTGTATGCTTGAAAGAAAGAGTCAATTAATCCCATTGTGAATGGTGTATTAAGCCCATATTCAGCAACTGCTTTTTTAATGTCTTTTAATATAGGATAGGAAAATGGTCTCCACTCAGGAGGCTTTCCCTCCTCTGTATAAATTGGAAAGGCTTTCAAAAATTCTAAATCACCTGCCTGTTCCACTTGGGACTGAAAAGCTTTCCAAGGTTTTTTCATGTGCTGCAGCCAGTTGATCAATGATATCTACTGGCATAGGTGATATAAATGGATTAATCGGTGTTATAGATGTAAATTGAGAGACAGGTACTAATGCAGAGGATTGGGTAACTGTTACTGGTTGTGGGGAGTGAGTGGTTGGCAGTGGCTGTGGGGGTTGAACAACTAGCACTGATGGCTGTGCTTGAGCAGCCGGCAATGGCAATTGAGCTTGGACTGCCAGCGGCGGGGTTTGGGATTGTGCCGACAGCGCCTGTGGCGGCGGTGCCGTAGCTGCTTGTGTTGGCAGCGGCAGCGGTTGTGTCGCTTGCAGCAGCAGGGCTGGCGGCAGCTGCGGCAGGGCGACCTGCGGCGGCGCCGACGGCAGCGCCGGTGCCGGGGCCGCTTGTGTCTGCGGCAGGGCTAGCGGCGGCTGTGGTAGGGCGACCTGCGGCAGCGCGGGTGGCAGCACCTGTGCCGGGGCCGCCTGTGTCTGCAGTGGTAGCGGCGGCGGCTGTGCCGCTTCTGGCAACGGCGGGGCCGGGGCCGCCTGTGTCGGCAGGGCTAGTGGCGGCTGCGGCGCCTGCGGCTGCGGCGGTGCCGGAGCTTCAGCTGCCGCCGGGGGTGGCTGAGCGGGGGTGGGCGGCGGCAGGGCGGTTTGCGGCGGCGCCGTTGGCAACGGCGGCGCCGGGGCTTGTGTTGCCGGTGGCGGTAGTGGGGCTTGCACTGCCGGCGGGGCTTGCACCGCCCGTGGCAGCGGCGCCGGCGCTTTAGCTGCCGACGGGGTGGCTGAGCGGGGGGGGGGGCCAGTGCCGGCAACTGGGCAGTGCCATGACACGGGACACCAGTCTCTGAGGGGCCGGGAGCTCCCTGAGCGCCGGCATTTTTGGAATTTGAAATTTCCGGGTTAGTGCTGGTGCCGTCAGCCCCAAAGGAGGGGAGAAGTGACGTGCAGGTGGGTGGATTTATGGGTGGGTCCACATTCTCCCGCGCTCGGCTTTTCGCGCCCATCACCCCTCCCCCATCTTGCCCGCGCAATTTTCCTGCCTCAGGTGTTTCGCGCCGCAATCTTCACCGCCATTCCGCATGCAGTGTTCTTTACTACCGATTTCGCCACCATTTGGGGTGCAAGCACAGACTTTTCCACCACCTACCGTCTTAAGGGTCGTTATTTTGCTGTTAGAGGGAGTTCCTGCAGCCTACTCGGTCTGTGGGGAGCCGCCACCATTTTGAACCCGGTTTTGTGGGGGGTTTTGCAAAGGATTTTGCAAATTGGCGTTTCACTGTTTTTGTAAAAGCAGGACCACAAGTCTCCAAGCGATTAAGGAATCCGCAGCTGTTTTGTCTCCTGTTTCTTTAGATTTCCAGAGTAGGAATCCCAGTTTGTCCCATTCTTCATACTTTAGGATATCAGGGATGAAGCACTTGTTGTTATGAAGCCATTTCAATAATGATTTTAAGGAGCGCTTATCATACTCGTGGCCATTAGAATTCATACCTTGGATTTTTGATGTTTTAATTTTTTTATTTTTGTAGACCCTAGAAGTAGTTATGTAGTAAATGTAGATTTTAGAGTAGCAGCATATTATCCCTTTACCCTTAACACACCAGCTCAAACCCCTGTTACCCATTCCCATATCAATTCCCTAAATTCCATAGCCTGTTTAGTCTCTTTTTCAAGGCAGAACTGTAGAAGAACACCCTAACCCTACGGAACAAGATATAGCCGTAGACCAAACAACCTTCAGGCCTAGAATTCTGGAAGGCCTCCAAGGACATTACGTGCTCTGAGGAAGATGAAGATGAAGAAGAGGGGGTCCCAAAACGCCCCCAGACCCAATTCCCAAGAGGCGTGGCGGGGGCAGAACCTGGGTGGTGGCTGGACTGGATTGGGCGAAAATCATTATAAAAACTGTGGACATCTGTATTTCGGGAGCACGCGCTGGGGTATTCCAAAAAGCCTGGGGGCTCATTAAAACTTTTGTATCCTTATCTTATCTCCTACCTACTTTGGCTTGGAGTCTTTTTTTCCCCACAGCCATTTAGGCAACAGTTTTGGTGACTCCGTACGGGGAATCGAGACCTGTGACTCCTCTGGATCAGTATTCCGTTTTGCAGGGATTTCTTTCCGGCCGGCATATCTTGAAGAATTCCTGCTCTGATCTTGGGGGGCCCAGCTTCTCAGAACCGCACGTGGAGGAGGTAAGATAAAGAACAAAACTCCTAGAGAATTTTAATTAGCAGCTGCGGGAAGGAGTTTCCCCAGGGCTAGGGAATACGGTGAGGCTGGGAAGGGAAACTTGGACTTGGGCCCAAAGTCAGTGTTTTCCCAGTCTGTTGGCAAAGGGATTTTTGCCGGAGTGGGCAGTGGAACTGCCCGGAAAGTTTAAGTTAGGGCAGGCAGGAAGATTTCGGGTTTCTTGTTGGCCAGGTGTGGCCGGAGAGGGGGGGACGCCTCCCGCTTGAAACTCTGTGTTTCTGCCTGAACCTGGTAGTGTCTGGATTAGACACAAGGTCTGCGTGTGTGTGTGGCTGTGAGTTCTAGGTTAGATCTGTCGTTTTCCTCGTGTGTTGTTTGTTAACATGGGATGTACACAAGCTAAAGAGGAAATTCCAGAGGGAACCCCTCTTGCTTTGGTTTTACGGTATTGGGATGATTTAACTGGCCCTGAGACATCTTTAAAAAGGCGGGAGGTAGTTAGACTCTCTATGGATGTTTGGCCCTATACCGGGAAAATTAGAGGAATAGCCTGGCCGAAATTTGGCTCTTTTGAGGCAAATACAGTGTTTCATCTTATGACAATCCTTCATAAGGAGGAAATGTGGTCAGAATTGCATTATGCAGAATTATTCTACCTTTTCTTAACCCGTCCGAAATTGAGAAAGGTATATAAAAAGGACAAAGTTAAAATAGAAGCAGAACACACAGAAATGGTATTAGAGGAGAAAAAGAAAAAGAAAAATCGTGCTAAGCATGATTCTGAGGAGGAAACTAATCTTGAAAGCCCTGGAGATGAAAATCTGGACCTTTTAATTCCCCCAAATATGAGAATAGGAAGCGCACCCCCTCCCTTTGGCTCAGGCTGCGGGCGCAGCGGGCGTAAGTCCATCAGGAGCGGGGGTAGCCCCTGGGGCGGGTCCTGCCAGCTCGGCAGGGACGGCTGAATCCGCAGTGCCGGGTCCAGTTGCTTCGGGGGCCTCGGGGGCAACGGCGGGACAAGCTGGGACTGCTCCGGGTGGAGCGGGGGTCCTGGGAACTGCTGTTGGTGCTCCGGGACCCGCGGGGCCGGCGCCGGCTGTTCCAACCGGCACGGGAGCGGCGGGAGCCGGGGCAGCCTCTGCCCCGGCTGTGCCGGGAATTCTAGCACCGGTCAGACCGGCGGTAGCCCCTCCCAGAGCTGCGGAACCAGCCCTTGTCGAGGCCACAAGGCCGGTCCTGTCTGAAGCTGCGAGCTCCCTAGGTGTCGGTGATCGGGGAGCGATGACCCCTCCCGAGGCTGTGGGGCTGATCCCGTCTGGAGCTACGAGCTCTGCCAGTGTCGGGGTGGGGGCGATAGTCCCCCCCTGGACTGCGGGGCCGTTCCTGGCCGGGGCTGCAGGCCCTTTTGGTTACGGGGGGGCGGTAGCGCCTCCCTGGGCTGTGGGGCCAGTCCTGGCTGGAGCCACGGGCTCTGCCGGTAGCGGCGGGGGGGCGGCGGCCCCCGCCGGGGCCGCTACAGGCAGCGCGGGCTCAGTTGCTGTGGGAACAGAAGGCTCAGACCTCAAGGCTGCGGGAGGAGGAGCGGGGGCGATGTCTGCAGCTGGGGTCCCTGTCCCGGTTGACACGGGACCCTCCAACTCTGCCATGAGGGGCGGGGACGAACACGCCCCCATCCCTTCTGCACCACCCTATCCTACGGGGAAAGGGGGAACCAGGGTTTAGAATTACAGCATCGGAAGAGGAGCAGATTAAAGTTTACTGATACAGGCATAGAAGTTCCTAATGATATGTTCTTAATTAAATTCTGTAAAGGGGGAGGGAATAAAAGTTATCATCCCTAACACTAAATATATCGAGGTAGCTACCTTTTTCATACAGGAGAACCACGGAGAGATCCCCGCAGAGGTTGAGAATGCTGTGACCCCTTTAATGTGGACTAACAAATACCCTGGGAAGTCCAAGCGAGCAGAACCCGTAAGCATCACGCTCAAGCCAGAAACAACACCGGCTCTACTTTACCTTTCCTACTGACTTCCCTCACTGCCGTCAAAGTTACTGACAAAGGACCCTAGTTTCATTACTCCAGAGTGAAGAAAGCTTCAATTCCTGGAACTATCAGCAAATCGGAACCCAACTCAGAAGAGGATGTGGCATAAACTGTTTCTACTGTGCATGTTATCTGTACAGTCGGTAACTATGAATTAGGTTTGGAGCCTAATTTACATTTGGCTTTAGGAAAATGCACTTAATATTCTTTGTGAAAGTGAGTGCTGAATTTGCACTATGAATTTGGCTGCAATTCGGAATCAAACCAAAATTCTACATCAGGTATCTCTGGACAATGTCTCACTGGGTTTGGGAGACACTCTCCACAAACTTACTTCATGGTTACCGAACTGGACCTGGATTAAACAACTGTTTCTATTGGTAATGTACATAGTTAGTGTTTGTGTAATAGCTTATTGCATGAACCAATGTTGTAGATGTTGCTCATCTTTTTGGAAAGTGATTAGAAGTAAGTAGTAGAGATTGGACAAAATTTTTGAGTTTTGTCCAGTCTCTAAAGGGGGGACTGATACCTTGGAGTTTTGATGTTTTGTTTTTTATTTTTGTAGACCCTAGAAGTAGTTATGTAGTAAATGTAGATTTTAGAGTAGCAGCATATTACCCCTTTACCCTTAACACACCAGCTCAAACCCCTGTTACCCATTCCCATATCAATTCCCTAAATTCCATAGCCTGTTTAGTCTCTTTTTCAAGGTAGTATGGTAGAAGAACACCCTAACCCTACGGAACAAGATATAGCCGTAGACCCAACAACCTTCAGGCCTAGAATTCTGGAAGGCCTCCAAGGACATTACGTGCTCTGAGGAAGATGAAGATGAAGAAGAGGGGGTCCCAAAACGCCCCCAGACCCAATTCCCAAGAGGCGTGGCGGGGACAGAACCTGGGTGGTAACAGGATGGGGATTGGGCGAAAATCATTATAAAAACTGTGGACATCTGTATTTCGGGAGCGCACTGGGGTATTCCAAAAAGCCTGGGGGCTCATTAAAACTTTTGTATCCTTATCTTATCTCCTACCTAATTTGGCTTGGAGTCTTTTTTCCCCACAGCCATTTAGGCAACAGAATCAATGACAGTGCGAATTTGTTTGAAAATTATTTTTTCGTCTTTTGATAATGAGGATCCCATTTTTGGTACATGACAAATTACAATTTGGAGAGAGGGAGGGAAAGGAAGAGATATCCCGTAGTCGCTCACCTCGCTGGGTGTGTTGGATCAGCCAGCCAAAACCCGTATCCTCTGTTAGACCTCGCTTGGACCGACTCCTCCCCTCGTGCAGCTTGCTACCACGGATGCTCTGCTGCTCCTCGCTCGGCTGCGACAGTCTGTGCCAGGGGCTGCGCCACTCGGCTATGCCCCTTTTACTCATATCTTTACAGGCACATTTAAAGCTTACATTCAGAACTTGTTTAACATAGTATGATATAGTTTTCCATAGTAACATAACATTGTGGTTTGACACTTGTAATTCAAACTAACCACCAACCCTAACATTGCAAAAATAATTTGATTAGCAAATTATTTATCTTTGCTTTTATTAACTATTACAATTCCCTCCTCCTTCTATTTATCAGTAATTTGCTTATCAAATCTTATTACAACTTTTCAGACTGCGTATAAGATAACTAACAACATTACTCAGGGCCTGTTATAGCAGTAACTAAGGGAATTGATTTTTAGAAGTGACAATTTTTTATTTATTTATTTTTTTAATGTAATACATAATCCTTTTCATTGTAACTGAAAAACTGGGGGGGGGTCCTGCTGACATAGAACTTTAATACCTGGAACTTTATTCACTTAGTAAACAGTAATCTCGTTTTCAGTCTTATTGCGGTGGTATAGGCTGTTGGCAAGTTTGTTTTCGTAGAGTTAGTTGTTTCCACAATTGTACCCCTCTGTCTCCTTCGTCTACTCCTTTGCAGGGAGCAACGAGGTATTAGCTCTTCTCGGCAGCAGTGGTATTCTTCAGGAGTTCTGCTTTTATGCTCACTTAACCTTTTCACCATGGTTTTGGAAACACGTTATTTGTTTAGAATCTTGTTTCAGGTTTTACTTTATCAATTAATTACTTTATTGTGGGGTCCGCTCCCAAGCAATTTTGGCAGCACGCTGGGCCCGCTTCCAAGCAAATCTGACAGCACACTGTTTTATAGTGTTATGCCAGTCTTCCTCATATATTTCCCAAATTTCAGGTATTAATAATTATCATTAGCAAAGTCATTTACAAATTTTCACACTAGTTCTTTGTTCTCTTAAAACTAAGTGATGATTTCGACAGTCCATACAATGAATATGACGTAAGTTTGAAGCACAATATCATTTCTTATCACAACACAGAGGGAGAAATTGAGGAGTTCCTGTTACTTTATATATTCCAGCTCCTCTTGTCTGATAGGGTATCCATTCACTACACCAGGGTGCTGTATTTACTCTTCACAGAGTGTCCCCAGGAGGTATTTGGAACCACTGATATAAGCTAGTTCTTACTTTCTCCTCGTAAGGATTCATTTACCAGTCCTGTTCTTTTGATTTTCATTTGAAGATCTCCTGGTTCGGATGTTACAATCCACTTTGGGGAAGATAATTCTACCGGTCCTTTAACTCTCGACGCATGAGTCCAGCTTTTTTCAGCAGTACGAATTGCTGTATCTGTGGTAAGAAGAACAACAAAGGACCTTTCCTAACAAGGGGTTAATGAGGATTCATTCTAGGTCTTTATTAATACCTGATCTCCAGGTTCAATCTTATGTAATAATAATAATAATAATGGCCAGTCTTCGCGAACGAAGATCCGAGGAAGGTCTTTACACCTTCCAGCCTGCGCATTGGATTTTTTAGGTGAGACACAGTGTGCGCGGAACTGAGCCCACACTTTAATCCTAAGGTTCATCTGCCGGGGCCAAGCGAGCTTGGACGGTGGCAGCGAGGTCCTCAGGATGTAGATGGGTTGCCTTTAAGGGCTAACGAGCTCCATCTGCCCGGGGAGTGTCCCTGACCGGGAATCGAACCCGGGCCTCGGCGGTGACAGCGCCGTGCCCTTAACCACTAGACCACCAGGGGCTCCCACAATCTTATGTATTGTTATGTCTAAAGGAGGTCTCTGAGTTACTAATCCTTTTGTTCTTAACTCCTGTCTTCTCTTCATTAATTCAATTACATATTCCCTTAGAAAAGTATCTTCTATTTTCGGATGTTCTAGAGGGCTACCAAAATCATATGGTATCCCATATATCATTTCAAATGGTGAGATCCCTGTATCAGTACGCGGTTGGGTCCGAATATACAATAGAGCTAATGGTAAACATTTTACCTAATTCATTTTAGTTTCCATCATCAATTTAGTTAAATGCTTTTTAATTTCTCCATTCATCCTTTCAACTTTACCAGAACTTTGCAGGTGCCAAGGTGTATGATATTTCCACTTAGTTCCAAAAAGCTCCATTGTTTCTTTAATTATTCTTGAGGTAAAATGTGGTCCCCTATCTGAATCTATGATAGTTACAATACCATATCTCAGAATTATTTCTTCTAATAAAATCTTAATTACTGTTTTGGCTGTCATAGGTTACCAGCGATGCCTTAAATAAATTGAAGAAGCCAATTTACAATAGCAAGCAAATTTATTAGTAAGTGGTAGATAAACAATCAGCGTTACGGGGAGGCGTTTAGAACAGAAGAAAGTTCTCTCACAGCTCGCCACCGCCCCAAGCTCTCAAACTTCCCTTTTGAACCCTCTGGGTTCCCGTCCAGACATGCTCAGTGCTTAGGTTCTTATTCATACATAGTCCAGGGCATGTGCTTTTTGCAAAGTTTTCCCCATACATGTTCCTGGGCTGTGTTACTGGCGTCGGTGGTCTGGGGGTTTCTTTGTGGACCGGGGTCTCTGTGATGAAGATTTTT